>NC_135477.1:224268615-224575865 GCF_052094955.1 Ictidomys tridecemlineatus
CAAAGATAAATATAAGCTTTTAGTTCACTTGTGAATAAATAAATTATATTTTCATTTGTATCATGTTAAATACCAGAAGAATTCCCAGAGACTGGAGTATAAGTGCCATAAAAATAGAAAAACCATTCATCTTCCAATGAAAAATAATTTTATAGGTATAACAAATGCCCATAAGAAATTAAAAGAATCTAAGAACTTGCTGGGCTCAGTGGTACATGCCTGTAATCCCACCAGCTTGGGAGGCTGAGGCAGAGGATTGCATGTTCAAGTCCAGTCTAAGAAACTTGTAACTTAGCTAGACCCTGTCTCAAATCAAATACTTAAAAGAGAGGGAGGCTAGGGATGTGGCATGGTGGTTAAGTGCCCCATGGTTCAATTTGTGGTATCACCCCCAACCCCTACTCTTAAAAAAAAAAAAATCCAAGAGAAAAAGAATCCAATATGTCAAGTGTCCTCTGAGCAATAGAAGCCAAGACCAGGGTGGACATGTAAGTGATAAGTTCAGAGAATTGCCCTTGTAAATGCAAAGGGAAGGAACAACAATAGGTGGGGAGACTCCCCAGACCCTGTGCCAGTCTTTTCCTTTTGAGAAGAGAGATTGGAGGAATGATCAGGTAGGAAAAACCAAAAGTCCCAGACCACAGCACAGTTCTAAGAATGTAGCAGCCAGGCAGATGAGGAGTCTCCAAGCAGTTTGCCTGTGAGAAGAGTCTCAGTTCAAGCAGAAGTGACCAAGCTCTAGTACTTCCTGTTGTACTTGGGTACAACACAAGTTATGGGTGGCCTCAGTTGACAACTGCAATTCATCAAAAGAGGTGAGAGTTGAAGGCTGGCCAGCAGTTATGCTTCCTGCAAAAGATTCTTTAGAAGTGAGTTCTTAGTTGGAAATTCTAATAGCTGCCTCACCCCAAGAGAATTCTTTCAGAAATGTATTTACTGGAAATATTTTGAATGGGAAATGCAACAATACTTATTCATTAACACATAAGTCATACATGGTCAGTTTAATGTTCTATTTTGAATATTGGAGTACTTTGAAATCCCAATGAAGTCTTGATGCAACAGTTGCAAAGGACATTTTAACTTTGTCAAGGTGTCCTGTTCAGAGACTTATTTCTCTTTGTACAGATAGAATAGTGAAATGTGATGGTCATCATTATACTAAGTATATGTATGAAGACTTGAATTGGGTGTCAACATACCTTATATACTAACATAGATATGAAAAATTGTGGTATATATGTGTATTAAGAATTATAATGCAAAAAAGTACATGTATAATCTCATAAATTGGTGTGAACATACTTTATATACAGAAGTATGAAAAATTGTACTCTATATGTGTAGGATTATAATGCATTCCACTGATGTCGTGTATTTAAAAAAATAATAAAAATCAAATTAAAAAAAGAGCAACAGGAAATAGAAAACTTAACTATATTGAACTCTTTTGTAGAGATCCTTTAGCTGATAGTCCTCAGATCAATTATGGTAAAGATTTCTGGAGATGCTTAATTAAGATTTTCTGTGGAGAAGGGTGTGCCACTAGATTCTCAAAATAAAAATTAAAAAAAGAAATATTAGGTTCTATACTCCCTACTTTGTTCACCTTGAAAACATATTTTCCCAGTCCTTCTGAAGTTCCAGGATCCCTCAACGTTGCACATCTTTCTCTTACTGTGAATCAGCTTCTGTTATGCAAAAAAAATAGTTAGAAATTAAGAACAGATTCAAAATTCAAATACAGAACATTAATGCAATAACAGATGATGTTTCACTGTGACAAAATCACAGTTTTCAAGGGAACATTACCTTGCAAGTTTTTTCTAGTTATAATAATGTCTTACAGAGTGTCATGTCACATGCTGCTTTTATTTCTCCCACAACTTTTCTCTATTTGATTTCTCACATTCCTTTTCTTTGTCATATTCAGTTGCTTTTTCGTTTTCCCTCATGTATACTAATTTGATCTCAGTTCTTTACTCTTAAGTCTGTGGTGATAACATTAGTATTGATAAATCCCAATTTGATTAAAAATTAAAATGTTAACACAAATACTGAAATTTGTTATAATTAACTAAAAGATACAGTCTATACTTACATATTTTAATATAATTGTTAACATTAAATAGATAAAATAATTATTAATATTAAATAAGCATTACATCTCTGTGATCATAAAGGTGTTGTAAGTATATCTACTTTGCTCATGTTTTCTTTCAATTAGCTGTAATAGCCTCAATGAGTACTTGATTTTATAAGTTTTCTTCATAGATTAAGCAACTTATGTACTGTGCCTTTTATCTAAGGTATTATGAAAGTCTATAAATTTATGTATTGCCAGTTCAGAAAATTTTAAGCTTTCACCTTATTCTGCATCTGAGTTTGCATTATAATTTTATAGATACACTCACAGATTATTTAGAGCTAAAAGAAATCTTAAATATTATCAATTCCTGCCATCTTGACTAAAACTGAGAAAACTTGAAAGGACTTGCCTTCAACAGATCACAAAGCTAACTGTCAGCAGAGGGTAAAGCAACATACATGTTTACTATGACTCTCTTATTGTACACGTGAGCCACAATGTGTAGTGAACAGTTTTTATATAACTTAACATTTTTTTATCTTTATCAAAACTCCTTATTGTCCAAAATCTGATATCATTTGAGTTAAGCTGTCCATATATTTCTAGTACTTTTATTTTAATGAGGACTGCTAAGATAATACAGATTATTTAGCTGCAAAATTCACCTTTAAACCTTGTACATCATATTAAAATTAAGGTCACAATTAATATATCACAAAGCTCTGGCATATGTAAGTTAATTTTTTCTCTTGACTTCAGGCATACTTGTTTTTGATAGAGTGGGAAGGACAGTTAAGTTAATTGATACTTAGACTACAAATACAAAATTATTAAAAAAACAAATATAATAGCATACAAAATTAGAATGCATGTGATGCCTGCCAGATTCCAAATATCTACTTTTATGTAAAATAAAAAAACTATTCAGGGGCTGGGGATGTGGCTCAAGCGGTAGCGCGCTCGCCTGGCATGCGTGCGGCCCGGGTTCAATCCTCAGCACCACATACCAACAAAGATGTTGTGTCCGCCGAGAGCTAAAAAATAAATATTAAAAAATTCTCTCTCTCTCTCTCTCTCTCTCTCTCTCTCTCTCTCTCTCTCTCTCTCTCTCTCTCTCTCTCTCCTCTCATTCTCTCTTTAAAAAAAAAAAAAAAAACAACTATTCAGGTTGGTGCTTAACTGATCATATCAATAGGCTATCTATTAATTTCACGAGAAAACAAAATATCTGAAAGAACTGAACAGAAACAGTTTGTGCTAAGTTGCATTTTATCCACAAGAACATGTGAACTTCATTTCCAGAAACGTTCCTGTGACTGGGAAAATTTATTGTATGGATCATGTTTGTTGCAAAATATGAAAAAGGATCTCCATTTTTCCCTCCTTTCCTTATTTTTCCTACAACAAGTTCAACTGTAGAGGAGCAGTATGTTGCTAGTATGCCTGCCAAGTTTTAATTGAAACATTGTGATAAATTTCACTACCAGGTCAGATGTTGTTTTCTGGTTAAGGAGGGTCAAGTTGGTCTCTTAAGAACCACTTTTGATTTTTATAGTGTCCAGTGATTTGTTCCTGGAAGTTGATTTACTGCAGATCTGACCTCTGTCCCCGTGGTTGACCTTTGCCTGCATTGTCAAGTCTGCAGTTCACCTATAGCTACTGGTAGAAAAACGTATTTTATTAAACTGAGCTTCTCAATTTATTAGTGTGAAAATAGGCCTTTCCTGATCGATAGGACAGGAAGCATTCCCTTTATTGCTTTAGACGAGAGTAAAGGTCATTTAACACAAATAGAATGAAGCACATAACAAAAACAGCAGTAAATATTTGATGAGTCAGCATAAATTATGGTTTACATTTAATAAAGAGTTGGCTGTCTTAAATTATATGTATCAAGCCCCCCCCAAATATTAAAGGTTTTGAAATTTAGAACATATCTTGGAAGACAATCTTTGCAAAGTGTTCATTTTACATTGCAGCTTTGATTTTATTTTGAATATGTCTATCCTGAGGTTTTACTTAAGGATTTAAATAATACCAATGTTCATGAAGAATGCTGCTTTTTTTTCCTACAAGTTCAAAGTGTTCTATTATCACAAATATTGCAAAACTTCCTTAACGAGACAGTGGACCTCAGAGCACATTGCAAACTGCACAGTGAGAAAAACAAAGAAGAAAATGGCAATAGTTTTTCATTTCACTCTTGAAATTATTGTGAAGGTGACATTAGGAAGAAAGAAGTGCTCTCTCAGAATCTTTGTCTTTCTGGCTGTCACCACTCAGAAGCATGCTTTTCAATCTTAGAGATAGGTTTGACAAGACTTATAAAAATCCCGTTGCTCTATTTCAAATGAATACCCTAAGTATCTTTGCATCTTAGTATCATATCCATTTTTTTTTCATTAAAATTTACTTATATTACTTGAACACCAGCTTTATTTTTACCATTTGAGACAACTAATTTAAGTAATTCGCATGGCTTTCAAATGTGTACAGATACTAATAAGATGATTATTTTTTATTCATGCTTACAATGTCATATCAATATTGCTTGTTTGGCATATGTTTTATTAAAATATTATGCATACATATTCAAGGTAGCAAAACATTTTAATGGAAAAAGTTTTAATCAACACGGCAACAATAAAAGGATAAATAAAGTCTATACAAAAGCCGCTTTTTTGAACAATGGATTACTGATAAGGAGTTTAGATGTTTCAAACAATTTCCTTACAACTCATGATTTTGCTTGGGCAAGTGATTGAGATAACATTAGAATATACAGCACTGAGAATTGGGAGTTCAAAAATTATTATTTTTGATTTGGGAATTATACGAGTTAAGGTTCACAAAAGACTCAAACACAATATGAGTTGTTATTTTTATTATTTCTTGGTGGATTTTATTCAGGATGTTTACTTACTAAGCTAAACATAATGCTGCTTTGATTATCCTAGAACTGCAGTGTATGCACTTCAGTGCTCTTGTTATTTATGTAAATTATTGGCAGTCATAAAAAGCTCAGAAAAGTTTACAATTCAAGAGTATAGTAGTGAATTGAGTGCTGTGTCAGACTAATCTTTTTATCATGAAAGGTAAGCAAGAAATTTGTCTGTATAACAAAGGAGAAGCATTTTACGACCAGTGTTTATGGTTTTTCAGAAATAAATAATCAGTCTCTGAGGTTTCAAATATGCAAGTTCAGTTTGATTAATTTATCTAAATTTAAATAAAAATGGCATAAATAAATTCTGTTGGTCTACTGGAAAGGACATATAAATAGCATTAATAAAGTGTTTATTTTTCACCCATTTATTTAAGCACAGTGTTATTGTAGCTCTAAAGTATGTGAGAGGAGACAGTGAAGGATGACCAAAATATTGAAAGGTGACCAGGACACTGAAAGATGACCAGGGCTTTGACTTCCTTCAGACTGCTGGCTGTGCAGAGACTTGTGAAAGAGTGGGAGTTAAGACCTATTATAGTTTGAAAGTGAGGTGTCCTCTAAAAACTCCTATCTTAATGCAGGATATGAAATGGTTAGGTTATGAAAATTTCAACCTAATTTGTGAATTAATCCATTTGATGAATTAGCAATTTAAATGTATTACTGGGTGATAGCTAGGCAGGTAGGGCATAATTTAAGAAAATGAGTCACTGAGGGTCTGCATTGGGGGTTGTATATTTTTTCCTGACTCCTCTTGCTCTCGCTCTGCTTCCTGACTACCATGAGGTAATTAGCCAAGCCCTTCTGCCATGATGATCCACTTCACCTTGATTCCAGGTAAAGGACTTGGCTAACTATGCACTGAGACCTTGGAATTTGTGAGCCCAAATTAAACTTTTTCTCTTCTGTGTTGTTCTTGTAGGATATTTAGTTAACAGCAACAAAAAGCTAACTAGTACAGAAGTTAATTTCTTTAGAATCTTTATAGGTCTTGGGGCATGAAGAACATTCTGGCCCAGGTGAGATCATACCACAAAGAATTACAAGATATTCCTTTGTTCCATGTCTGTTGTAAACCAGATTCAAAAACAGGAAACTTAACAACATTGAATGAGAGACACTTAAAGTCTTATAATGACAATGGCATCAAAGAAGACCTATCAAGTACCTTTGCTGATACTTCATGTAAGCAATTGCAGTGACTCAGGAGGCTGAGGCAGGAGCATCACAAGTTCAAAGCTAGTCTTAGCAAATAAGTAAGGATCTAAACAACTTAGTGAGACCCTGTCTCAAAATAAAAAAGTAAACAGGCTTGGTATGTGGCTCAGTGGTTAAGTGTTCCTGGGTTCAATCTTCAGTACTAAAAAAAAAAAGGAAAGAAAATACATGAAGAGCATTATGTTGCATTGTATTGATCATACTGGTGACTAATTATCTTCTAAGCAAATGTTGAGTTATTCTTTAAAGTCCTTCAGAAAAGCAGGAAGAGGATTTGGAGCACAGTGGTAATATATATGTTTAAGTAGTGATCATTGATAATAGCATTTAATATCCCCAGTGGGTAAAAAAGTCTCAAAACTCCCCAGGTAGTCATGATAAAAGAAAATTATAACTCAGGGCTTAATATGTGCAAAGAACTATTGTGACGTCTATATATAGCGAATCAATACTTAATATGCTCTTGTGAAGTAGTTATGATATTTATCCTCATTTTATAGTTAAAGATAATAAGTTAGAGATATGAAAAGTAACTATGTAAATGGTGGAGTTGTGATTTATGTTATAAAGTTTTTAGCCCTATATATCTCATTCTGGGGGGGTGGTGAAGAACATGAGTTAAAAAATTTGTCACTTTCCAAATTATACAGAACTAGCAAGATACAAAGCTTTGATTTAAAGAGGTTATTCTTATTTATATCAAAACCTAGTGCTTTTGATCATCACTTTATCTTATAGCCTATGTGAAGACTGTTTGAAGTAATGAATCCTTTGAGATTAAGAGCCTTTGGTACGCTTAGCTTAACACATAGGGATACTACTGGTGTGGCCTGACCCTACTTAACAAAGCTTTTATTTGTTCTTTTTAGTTATACATGACAATAGAATGTATTTTGACATATACATACGTGGAATATAAGTTCACATTTTTGTGGCTGTACATAGTGTGGAGTTACACTGGTTGCATATTCATATATGAACATAAGAAATTTATGTCAGATTCCCTCTTAGTTGTCCTGAATAGCCAGTTGCCTCAAAAATGAGTAATCTATTCCAACTTGATATCAAAAGTGAAAATTATTGAGAGTCTACTATGTACTGGGAATTACATAAATGGCATATATATACTATATCATTGAGTTCTCACAACAATGCTAAGTGTATTATTCACTTTGTTGCACATATGAATAAATTGAGTTTGAGAAATCTGATTCACTGAAGGTTACCCTAATGACAAGGCGCAAATTTGGTCTGTGCAATGAGGCTATAAGTTGCACATCAGCTTCTTAGGACACCCAAATCCACTCAATCAATTCCATGGTCTGCAATGGCAATCTTCCTCTGAGCTTGACTTTATCCTGTTTGCCAGCCATCTCCATTTAATTACTTTTTCTCATTAGTTTTCCTTTATAATGAATAAAATTGGGAATGAAAAGAATGCAAAATAACAAGTGTATGCACAAATTCACATTGTGTATGTATATACATATCATATTATATACATACATATTCACACATACATCGTATCAAAATTCTTTCTTTGTGCTATTATATTCACAGGTGCTCATTTTACATTTTATTCACATTTCACATTTTTAAATTCATATTTATTTATTGAGACTTATAAAATTCAATGGGCTTCCACATTTTTCACCTGCTTTCATGTACTTTGCCCTTCGGCTTATAAATTAATGAATTACTATTTGAGAGCATGTTCTTTTCTTTATTTTCTATGCTGTGTTTAGCAGATGCCACCTGTTTCTAGTGGGCAGGTTGGTTGTTGTTATTAGGACACAAAACAGCATATAGAGCATATACACACAGTTGTTGGGGTATAATTACTTGAGTTCTTTATGGAGGTGAATCATCTCACAATACAAGGCTCAACAGGACAAAGTAAGACCAACTGTCTTTTATAACATCAGCTGCCACACCAAGTTTGGTGTTTTGCCACAGACACCAGGTCTTTTTTGTTTATCAGGTAATTAACATTAATGATGTCTTGCTGCTTGGCTTTGTTTCAGAACCAAAGCTCCTTCTTTGCAGATTTGGGTGGACTCCTAGGGGTGGGCCTGTGGCCTGACTATCTTAAGTACCAGCAGGCAATTCTAGTCTTAATTACCTCTCTGTTTTGTTCTTTACATTGGGCAATAAACATCCAGTCCAAAGGCAATTTATAGGAGAGAGGGGATTGGAAAAGGAGGGGGCTCGTCCTCTCCCTGCACAGCTTCCATCAAATAAACTAACTTAAAAATGTTTTGACCTTGAGTTTTCAAACATTATTGTAATTCCCCCATCTTTATAAGAAAAGCATTTTAAAGAAAGTTATTCAAATAAAAACACAACCCTACAGATAGGCAGTCTGTTTATGAAATATGAGGGAATTCAATTACCCATGAATGGATAAATGGCTTTTTTTCCCCTTTCTTTGTCTGGTCATCATTGTTACTGTGGATTTCTTTAACAAAAGATATCAAAATAAACAGAAATATCTTCTATGAACTGTGAGCCTGCAGTTAAGTGGCATATGTATGGGAGTGTTTCTTTGAGATGTATTTAGTATAGGTATGATTTTTTTTTACATTATTATATTTGTAGCTAAGCCACACTAAAAAAAGAATGTACTATAGAAGAATGAGAAAATCCTTAAAAAACATAATGTAGGTAGCATTTAATTTTCTTTCTTATAAAAGTCAGACTTAATCAAAAGTATTAAATAAAATTTGAAATAATTTTAATTAAATTTCATTGGTTGTAGATATATTCATATGGAAGCTTTAAGCATTTGTTTTAGTACTTGTAACTTTTAAAGTTTCACTGGCTAATTTACTATCTATTGATTTCTACATTTTTATCTATGAGAACCATATTATAACGTGAATTTTAGTATGCAATATTTGCAGATAATTTTTAGAATTTGTTAGTAATATTTGAGACATTCTAAATGCCCAAATCCTATAATTACAGAGATATTTTTATTAGTAATAAACTGAAATATTATTACATTGCTTTAGGTAGGTAGTTTTTATGGAAAAATGATGAACCATTTAAAGTAAAGTTTGCCCATAGAATGTTTATGAAGCATTTAATTATTCTACAAAGCATTCTACATTTTGGTCTCTATGGCTTAATAGAATATCTGTGTTAATTATAAATTCTGCCTATGCCTGTCCATGAGTTTTGCTGAATAGTTAAAGTAGTCAAATAATTTCCTATCACATTTAACAAATTTAAGTAAAACTTGTATGTATGGTTGCAAATAGATAGGAAGAGCATTTGTATAAAAATATGACTTTATGTTTTGCTAGGAAACTTTGCACCAAATACATTGGGTTTTGTGAAATTCCTCCCCCTCAGCTACTTGGGAAAGTTTCCATATCTTACCAATGTTCCTCAGACTTACGTGGCTGGGATATATTTTACAAAAATGACAAATAATTCTCTTTCCAATATAGAAAAAGGAAAGAACAACTTTCCTTGACATTCCAGTAGTCTTTTCCATTTTTAATTACATTTTTCAGAATTAGTTTATATGATCCAACTAATTTGATCACATTTTTGTGTGTAGATAGAAAAAAAATTTTTAGATTTAGTCAACATCCATCTATTAAATTTAAGATATTAGAAATATAATCAGTTTCATTGAATCTAAAATTTAGTAGGGTAAGGCCATCAAGAAATTTACGTTAAAAAAGTGTTTGAATTTTTCTCCACTTCATCTACTCAGTTTTGATTTATCATGCTTAATATTTATTCTACTAAAAGAGCTGAACAGGTTGTTCAGATGGCATAGTGCATGGATAGTACTAGTGGTTATTTAGGTTATAATCCTTTATAGTGGTTAATTTGAGAAATTCCTTTAAGGAAACAGGATATTGATAATTTATCAGAATTTATCTGCAGAACTCTATAAATATAGTGATTTCTTTCTCTTTTATATTGAAAATGTTCTCTAACTCTGAGGTTCATAAAAGAACCAATAAGCTCTTCACATCATTTTTCATATTTTCTCCTACATGTAATAAACATAAAGGGCTTAAACTAAGCCAACTTTTAATAAATCATAGCTATTTTATTATTATTCATATCTTAATGATAATTGTTTATATTATTTGTGCAAAGAGGAGAATAATATTACTTATTTTGAAACTATGTTGTAAACAAAGAAAAATAATTTTACATCATAGAAAAAAACATTGTTGTGACTATTACCTCCTGGGAACTCAAATGGACATCACTATGGGTCTGATGAAGGTTGGAAAGAGAAAAATATATTTATTCCAGACCTATGACTCTCCTACATTTCTTTCAATTGACATGCTTTGAATAGAATTAATATTCTGCATTTTAAATCACAAAAAAATGGCAAGAATGGTAAAGGATACAATGATTTTAAAACTAAGAATCTATAATAAATGCACTGTGCACATACAAGAAAGTGGTTTTCAAAATCACTTGCACTTTAAGTCTTTCGCCAACAATAAAAGGTCTTGGTAATCAAATGTTAAGTACATAAAAAGAGTGCTCAAGTCAGTCAACTTTTTTTTTTCTCATCTGATTAATAGGTAAATCCACGTACAACAAAATCCTTAATCATACTACAATTTCAGTATTTTTAAAATGAAATTAAATTTTCAACTTGAACAGGAATCTGAGAAAATTTACATGTGTTCAAGCTGTGAGGTGAGAATAAAATTACCTAACTTGATGGAGACAGTGTAGTATAAGATTCCTGATGACCAGAAAATATTGGGCAGAAGATTTGAACCCTGGTTTGAGGGTATGTTGTCTTTGTGGGATGTGTGTGTGTGTGTGTGTGTGTGTATGTGTGTGTATGTGCATGTGTGTGTGGAGGGGAGGGGGTTGTCTTTCACCACCAAATTGCTTTTGCATTTTTTTTACAAATCATGGAAAAGAAAGGAAGTTATAATAATAATGAAGATCCATTTTTACCATCTTATTATTTTCCCCTTATTCATCTGGGAGCTTCCATGCGGTCTTAAGCATCCAGTAAATACTTATTTAGCAAAAGGAAACAGAATATATTTTCTCTCAGACTCTCTGCATTGATACATTGAAATAGCAGGGAAGGAAAAAAAAAAAGAGAGAGCCCATAATGCTTCATTAGTTAATTGTGCAGAGTACAGCTCTTTAGGGGTAAACAAGTGAAGGACATTTGCTGAATGGCCATTCCTCGTCATGCATATTATGGCCTAATGATGCTAGTAATGGTAGGAGGCTCCTGGAGAGTCATCTGTCAAATTAGCACATTGAATTATTTATTGCCTCAGAGTAAAATTGTTGAAAGGTAACAGCTGAGACATGGTTTTTATAAATCTAAAATTCAGAAAAAAATGCTATGAAACTTCTGCAGCTGCTTTAAAGTTATATTTGTTTTTCTAACATTTGCATTTATGATCACAGCAGTCCTTACTGAGTGAACAAGTTGAATTTATTTCTATCTTTAATTCTGATATTGTATGTGTAAAATCCCAAGTGATTCATGCTATTAGTTATAACATCAAAAAAATCAACCTTCTTGTTATTTTAAGGCTTCATAAATATTTTCAACTGCATCACCTATGTAAGACATAGACAAAATGTCAATTTGGGTGAGGTTCTGTGCCCAGAAAACTAACATGGAAAACGTGAATCTTAATTCCCAGTCCTCACACCTGTTCATATCTTTGTCTGACCACAGAGTTATCTCAGGCAAAAAGTCTACCTTCCCAGTTTTCAAAGAAGACAAATCAGAGCTGGACTCCTTATAAAACAGAACAATAAGCATGGTGATAAATTTAATTCATGGAATTCTATAGGTCTGGGGGAGACAATATATTTAAGGTCTGTCAAAAGTATTTCATTATTTGTTGAGCACTTATTTAGTTATCAGAAGAAACTGTTTCTTCTGTTAACCCATATTATGTAGAGAAATAAAGCTACTTACCAATTTCTTCTTCTGGCCAATGAAGAGTTATTAACTGGTCAGTAGGAAAGGAGAAAGGAAGGGAGGGAAAACAGTTTACTAAATTCTCTATGGCACTTTCATTTCTTTATTTCTTATTTTTAAAATGTTCTTCCCATAATTAGATAAGTACCTGGGAAGTTTTGAATTTTGATTATAAAATAGATCACTAATTTTGAATAAGCAGAACTACATATGTACTGTAGGTCTCAAAGTAGTATCTAATGACCTTGCAAAACTACTAAATAGGGATCACCAGAAGCAATTGAGAATACATATATAAATGTATGTATCCATTTGGTCAGAAACAGTTTCAATTTATTCTAGGGGTATTCTGGCACCCTTAGAGACTGGCACCTACAATTTCTGAGCTTCCAAGTAAAAAGCTAGCAGTGAATCAATACTTGAAATATCAATAGACTTTTGATGAGCAGAGTAAAAGAGATAAGCAAAGTCATCTTGGAGGAAAAGCAGCCATGAATAAGTTGTTATATAAAAAGGCAACATATCAGTCTTAAAACAATGTTATATGGGGGTCCTAAAACACTTTGAATACAATGTTAAGGAGTATACACTTTATTTTAGAAAAAAAAAGTTTGTCTTAAATATACATAAACTTGATGGATTCAGGAAAAGAAACTTTAAGAAAGGATTAAATAATGTTATAAGAGCATACCAGGCAAATTCTAAAATACTATATCCATCCTGGCATTCATCATTGTCACACTCTGGGTACCACGCATACCATACCATACTGAAGGCGTAATGAAAGAAAGAGAAAAGTAGAAGTACGGAGATAGGTAACCTGTGTCCTGGGCAAACAGGAGTGCTGTTCATCAAAAAAATGAGAAGGTGATCAAATTTGACAATGAAGATAACAAAATGTCATTATGGATATTTTGATTTGGAGATGAAGTGCTAAAAACAGAAGTTGGCTAGAAAGTTGTTGAAAAGCAGAAACATAGTACATAAAGGGGTGAGCTGAAAATTTATGGATGAAGAAAGGACTTTTCCAAAGGGAAAAATCATGGGAATAACTAGATGGGTTATTTGGTATGCCTTGGCCAATGCAAATGTTTTCCTTTCTTTTGTTGAGGGAAACATCATATTGAACTGGTACTGGCTTCACTACTATATCAGTATTCTCATCAAGGTTTTATTTTTCTATTGCTCTTAGATTTTAATTCTTTTTTAAACTCTTTAAAGTTATTTTTAATCCCCCTCAACCCTGTCTTCTTTATTTTTTATTTCTCTTTTAAATGAGAAAACACCAATTCTTTAATTATTTTATGTACCTTATCCAATTGAACACATATAAAAATTATAAAAATACAGGCATTTCCAGTTTTTAGCAGCTAAATCTAGTTTTCAGCAAAGCTTAAGGCAGGGATAATCCAAGGTATATGTAATCACATTTTAAAAAAATATTTATTTTTTAGTTTTAGGTGGACACAATATCTTTATTTTTTATACGTATGTGGTGCTGAGGATCGAACCCAGTGCCTCATGCATGCTAGGCAAGCACTCTTCCACTGAGCCACAACCCTAGCCCAATCCCTTTTTTTTTTTTTATTTTGCTATTTTGTCTTTTCAGTATCACAGTACCTCCTGCATACTCAACATCTCAATGGATTACCTTCATTTCTAATAATGATATTCAATTCCTCATTTCTCTCCACTTTCCTTTCTCATTTCTTACTATAGATCTTTTCTGCTCTGCACTGCGACTCAGTCTGCTTCTTTATGTGTTTAGATATATCCAACATGCTTTTTTTATACTGACCTAATAAAACCCATCAGGTTATTTTAATTCACTAATATTGAAAAATGTTTTTTACCTTTATAAGTTGGCAACGGAGTTGTTAATCATCTCAACACCACCCTTCTTTTAATACTCAAGGGTAGCATTGAATGTTCTTTTTTATGTTACAATAAGTTATTTCATGTTAATAGAATGAAGATATGGTTTCAGCTGCATGTCATTCATCCAGAGAAATCACTACTGATTAACTTCATATGAATACATACTAAAATAAGTTATTCTTCTTATCCACGTATATGTAATTCATGTTCCACAGAATACTTCAAAGATGAATATTTTATTCACATGAAAAGTAATCAGATCATTTTTTAAAATTATATTGATTTTTATTTTTTTTAGAATAGTGCTCTGTTGCAAATACAATGTGATAGTTGGATTTTATTGAGACAGGCTATTAACTGCTACTTGCTTGACATCCCCCAAAGCAGAATCTCCTCTTTTACTTCCAAAAAAGCTATAAGAGTGAGTTTTAGAACAGGGAAGAGTGGTAGCTAAGTGTTGAAGCAGCTCATGTTTAGCTTTGTCTTGAGGATAACTAAAATTATCTCACATCTAGAAGCACCTAATGGGAAAAAAAATGCAGCAAGGTCTTGTGGACAAACCAGGTTTTGGCTTTTAAAGCTTATTTCTTTAGAGGAGCAATATGTACATGTAAAACCTGAGGGAATGGTGTCAGCTCTCCAGTAGGTGGCAATCTTCCCCTAGAATACTTGTCAAACCTGGGTCCTAGTTCAAGTTTGGGATGTGCCAGACTGCCTAAATGCGCACCCAAAATTCTGTCCCTGAAATTTCAAAACTCCAACAGAAGAACAGACCTCCTTGTATTACAACATTTTCTATGCTCTTAAGGATAGTAATGCCACCTTGTTTCAACCAACTTAATTAAGTTGGTTATTTATTTGGATATATATATTTATTTGGATATATATTTGGATACATATATATATATGTATATAAAGATATACACATCTTTAGCTTTATGACATATGCATAGTTTTATGATATGACATATAGATATCTTTATATTATACATATATGTATGTCATACAAGTATAGTTATATTAGCATAACATTTCCATTATCTTTCCCAAATTGCCATGTCCTATATATTAGAAAATGTTCTTTGCCAAATGTCAATTTATAACTCTTTCAGAGAGTAAATGAGAATATGAAAAGTGTCATCACCCTTCCAATATTTTTAAAGCAGAACAATTTAATGATTTTCTTGACGACATTTGACTTTGCACTATATCTGTCCCACTCATTTGGGAATGTAGACCTGAAGGTTTTGTAAAGGTTTGTGCAAAATACCAGAAGTGTGTCCCAGTGGAAAGTTTGTAAAGCAGATTTTTCTGAGGAAAGACAGAGCAATGGTAATACTTAATCTGGGAGAAAGAGTTTAAAGGAATGGTTACTCTGCTGTAACATGATATTTTGTTGGTGTAGAATTTTTTCTGGTGATGTGTAATATAATCATTACTGCTGTCATTCTGGGATATTAATGTCAATCTTTCCAGCAACCACAGAACACGTTTGTCATAGTCTCAAGTCTTCTCACCTTTTCTGTTTATTTTTTTAAATAACTCCATTATTTTATTTTAAGTAATTATTATTATTAATTTATTTCAACCTATACATAAGAACATAAATTTGCATGTATATAAAAACATAAATTTGCATAAAATTGTTTTCTTAGTTGTAGATGGTCACAATACTTTAATTAATTAATTTATTTTCATGTGATGCTGAAGATTGAACCCAGTGCCTCACATGTGAGGCAAGCACTCTACCACTGAGCCACAATCCTAGCCCATAAACCACTCATATGCAAGTCTCCTTATATATCCATAAATTTGTATATATTAATGGAGTGACATGTAATGTTTTGATACATACATACATTGTCATGCCCTGTATAAATGCATAATAGACATTTTTGAATGTGTAACTTAGTAGGCATTAGTCAACCTCTCAAAATCCCTCCCTTCACGGAAACCATATTTCTACTCTCAACTTCATTTTAGATTCCGTACATGAGTGAGATCAGTTGTACCTGTCTTTATATGCCTGGCTTATCTGGTTTAACATAATTATTTACAATTTTATTTATATTGTCACAAATGAAAGGATTTCATTGTTTCTTTAATAGTAATACTGAATTGTATTCTATTATGTAAATTATATTTATTTGCCCATTATATTGATTGCCATTAAGTAATTATTTTTAATTTGGTATTTAGTTTTACAAATATGACCCAATACAGTGTCCTGACTACTGTCCAGTAATATTAAGTTCTATTCAAATTCTGAATAGAAAACAGACTTTTGATTTTCTGCTTTCTTGATGTCATATGTGGGTGTAACTTGCTTTAACTAAAGAAATGTTTGTGAAAGTGATACCTGTCACTTCTGAGCAGAAACATGGAATTGCCAAAGTGATAGTTCCCAAAAGGGACTCCACCATCAGCCTTCATCATTTAGTGAAGTCAAGGTGGAAAAAAAAGTCCTATGTTTACCATGACAGATATGTAGCATGGTCAAGGAATAGATCTTTATTATTTGTGACCACAGATATAATCGGTCTTCTTGATAGCTTAGTATAACATAACCTATCCTGATTAATGCCACGAAAAGCAATCAAACTTTAGAGCATAAAATATGTAATTAGCAATATTAAATCTCATATTAGGCTTACCTCTCCCCTTAAAATATAGGAAGAAAAAATCGCACGCAAAGAAAATATACTATGGGAATATGTATGTGGGCAATAAAATTATCTCAAACTACTATTTTTTTATTATGGAAAAAAATTGCTCTTCCAGTTTCTCTCTTTTTGGGGTGAAGCCTGGACTCCTCTATAACCTATCAGCAGTCTTAGAAACAATCAGGGGTTTAACTGAAAATATTGGTAAGTTAAACTTCAGAACAAAGTTAGGTATCAGTCAATCTTAATACATGTAATTGCTAGATATTTATCATGAAATATCTCTTCTACAGGATTTCTCAGATACTTTAATATTCATTGTGGATTTCCAAGAATTAAATATAACAGTACTGGAAAAGTGAAAAGCCTAATAAAGTCTATGAAAGACTAAGGAAATCCTCAAGACCTTAAATTAACCTAAACAGATTCTGAAGGGCAGAAATAGCAGTTACCTTCTTTAATGTACTGCTTAATCTAAGATTACTTTTTGCTGTAAAAATAACTCAACCTTACTTTTTCTACTTTCTGTATATTTTTCTGGACAATATCTTGCTATCATAGTCTTTCAAGCAGAAAAAATCAGTTATCTATCTGATATTACTTAATCTAAAGTAAAACTGCTTACCCAATAAATACTTTCTCCTAAATCGTGTTACATTTTTGCAACAATCCTAATGGATGTCTTTAAAGGCTTCTGGAACTTTTAGACTTTAAGAATGAGAAAACTGATGATTCCTTCACCTTCTCTTATTCTCATTTTCTTTCATTCTCATTTCAACCTAAAACACTAATCCTAGGTAAGACCTTTCCCATATTAACCTAAACTTTGGCCATGGTTTTTACTCTAAGCTTCTTGTATTGAAATTTTTTACCTTGTTTTAATACATCACTATAGTTGTTCTACCACAGTTTTGCACACTGATCAAAGTATCATCATATGAAAAAATTTAAAGCAATATAATGAATGATAGAATAGGCTTTGAAGAGGTAGCCTTGTAGTTAAGGCTACCTACTGCCTCCACTGAAACATATGGCTTTATAGCAAAGATGTGGACAACAGCCAAGTGGAGTATCAGCAGTACTCCCACTCTCAGTTGCCACTGTCCCCACTGTACACAGGATCCCCACAAAGGTTGGAGGAAGCAGCTATTTCTCAAATGCTCTCTCTGTCTCCGGAAACCCATGGAACAGTCAGCAAGTTTCCAAAGTCCAAATTTAGCTTCTGCCCATCTTCTAAGAAGATGCAAGAAAGAATTGCATTTCAAGGACAGGCTCTTACAACCAGTCCTTAAATCTGGAATTGAGGTTTGCTAACAGGTTTTGCCACAGTTGGTACATGGTGATTCACATATGGTGTTTGTGGTAACTAGCCAATCACAGGAAAATAATTTCAGCACATTTTGTGTTCAGGCATCTGAAAGGAGATCCAATCAAATTCTCACAGACATTAAAATCATATACTGCAAACATGAATCAAAAACATGACATTTAAGTTATTCCTTTCAACTAATACTTTTATTGCAAAATTAACACCGATGGTGATGATCAACTTTCTCCCTTCACACACAAAAAAAAAAATGCATAGCAACCCCAAATCCATTTTGAAACATATCACTCCCAAATATTTAAATAATTTCTTGCTGATAAATACAGAGTTGAACACTTCATTCAAAATAATTTGAAATAATATTAAAAGGAATGGATGAATGGGAGGGCCCAGGCTTTGAGGAACACTGCAGGTCCTAAAGCAGTCTCTCATATTGGCCCATGATATCCTGATTCCATTTCCTCTGCCATGGTTTTTCCTCTGCATTACTCAACTGTAGCAAACGAAAGAACTAATTTTCAGTGGAAATACATGGCACAAACTGGTTTATTTATTTACAATGGAAAATAAACACAAACTAGAAACAGCCGACCTTACACATATAATTTCCAAAAGAAACCCAATTCCAGCGGATATGAAATAAGTGTGATAAGCTTCTCTCTGGGATTGAAAACTGGAAACCCACAGACTGCAGTGGGGACTACAGATATTTGGGGAAAGTCCTTGTAGAAGTTTAAACCTTTGGACAGACTTTTGGAAAATGAAGGTTTTCTCACAGGAATCTGAATTACTAGCCTCTTTTGAAATACTAGAAGATGGCCGCAGACACCTGGATCTAAATGGTAGGCTCCTGCTCTTGGTCATTCACTTTCTCTACAACTTGCCAACACCCAGCTAGCTGTGCTCCCTTGCATCTCAGGCCTGGACCTTAAGGTTTAGATCCTTGTCTTCCATTCTTTCACAGAAAAGGTAATGAATTATGTTCTGACTATGTGTTTCTCCCTATAACAATCTTTCATTAAGAATAATTTTTCTCTACTTCTGGTCTTATCCCAATTCATGTTCACATGTTTCCCAGATCTGAAGCAATGAATCTGTCAACAATATGTGCAAAGGTTTTATCAGATATTATTTCATAATTAAAATGCTTTGATAGTGTTATGAATCATGTGAATTTAATATATACTAGAAATATAATTAGAATACAAACTAACCAAAATTTCAAGAATTAGAACTGATTTCTTAACCACTTTTTGTTAATGATTTTTATCTCCATAAGTCTTTTGATATAAACTAATTTATTAGAAAGAGTTTCTGGATCAGGTTAAATTGTTTGGTATATTATTTAACAATGTATCATTGCTGTCACTTCCTTAATTGTGTCAGTGCATGATCCTAGGAGGACACAGGATGACTTATGTTCTATAATATCAGGAGCATTTCAGGAGAAAGCTACAATTCTCCCTGAAGTGTTCATTTTATCCCCGAATCATTTTATACTTAAACATGAAAAACGTAAGTTCATTGCTAGAATTTACCATAAGAACTAAGGTTTTTGTCATGCCCAAGGTTAAATGCATAGTAGATTGTTAGAATGACTGTTGATCCATAGTAGAAAACCTCAGGAAGAAAATCTCAGAAAGTAGACTCTGTTCTGGACACAAAGCAGATAACATCTTCAGAAAATATCCATCTTTACATTGACACATCTGTTCAGATGAGCAAGCAGAACTATTTTATAAGAAAGGTAACTAGATACATGTTTACAGGCTCAACAACAAAGGAAAGAAAAAAGAGCACAATGATCAATGGTCAAAAGGAAAACAACAATAAAAAGAATGTTAGTACAAGTGAAGAGGGTGTTGTGCATATGTCACAATAAAAGGGAATAGTGGAATTAGCAACTGGAGGGACAATTAAAGGCAGGGAGTCCAGACTAACCATCCTTGTGTGAATGGCAAAAGACAGCATAATGGGATTTGAGAAGGCAATGCTGATCATTGCTGTTCTGGTTACAGACATAAGATGGTGTTAGTTCCAAGGAGCTGTATAAGTAAAAAGAATATCTGGATCAGAACAGTATTTGGTATATGCTTCATTAAATCTAAATAAACAGACAACTTCTACAATATTTACTCATATTTCCTTCCTGGACTTTGAGGCTAATATGATGATTTACTCCCTGAAGCTCAAATAACCACTTCTATTAGAAGTTCATGGTTGGACTTCCATCTACCTGAGCAAGGATGCAAAGAATCGATCATTATACTATTGGAAAGTTGTGATAGTATTGGGTACATTGAATAACACTGAATACTAGGTTGACAGTTTTTTTTTTCTTTTTTTTTTTTGTGTGTGTGTATGTGTATGATCACTCACTGATGTTTATCATGAAATTTGGACAGTTTCATGAGACAGAAGGTTCTGCTATCCCAATGCCAAAGGGTATCTTCTCATTTGGAAACAACAACTTCAGTCTCTAGAAAGCAGAATTTTTAACTTTTGAGAAACAACACCACATCTCATTAATATTTCTTTCAGAATCAAATTGTTTGTCTGATTTTTGTCCAGGAGCTCAAGGTGGGCTTCAGTGGCTGACAATCTGGAGACCAACTTGGGAGTGAACCATTTGAGGGGAGAATAGAGCACAGACAGGTGAAGCCTGAGCCAGCGAAATTTCTATCCACTACTTCAAACTTACCTGTCCCTGGGGTCATAAGAAATATTGAATCTGTCACTATAGGTCTCCAGTTTTTAAGATTTTTACCAGTTGTATGTAGTTTTCTTTTGATATCGTGTAACCTTTTATCAGGAAAAATACTTACGGGAAAAACCTTTAAATTTAACATAAAACCTAATTCTTCTGCTCCTATTGAAGCTTAGAAGACTGGATCCTTATTAGAGTGCATTTCTACAAAGAGATAAACATTTTAAAAAATAAGCATGAATGGAATCCAGGATAAAATGCATCCATTTGTGCAGGAAAATAGCTTTTACTGAAGAAAATGGCACAAATTCATCATATGGAGAAAAATGACATTTCAAAGCCTATTTCTAAGATCAAAATGTAGAACTTTTAATACAATATATTAGCTTTTTAGCTGCTCTAAATCTATAACTTTTCAAAGCTGGAAAAATTTTTCAGACTTTTTGAAACATCAAAAACTAATTATCCCTATTAATAAAGTAATTGTCAAAACTGGTTTTAAACTGTTTAGGAACATCACAGTTAAAGAGGTGTTTGGAAGTTATTCATGCTATGGACATATGTTGAACAATAGTTTTATAAAATACTTTAATTAATCTTTGTACATAACTAGGTACCAAATGCAAATTACTAACTTTATAGAATAATCTCTCCGGCAGTACTATTAGTTTTTGTTTCACTCGTGTTAAATGCAATTCCACATGCCGTGACATACAGCTAATAAAAGGGCATCTGTCACAAGGGACTAAGTACCAAAATCAACAATTTGCATAGCGAACAAGGTTTATATTGTGGAGATTCATGTTGCCTTGTACTGAACAATGGGATGAACACTCCCTTATGGCCTCTACTAAGTACTAGACATGTGGCCTTAGAAAAAGAAATCCCCTCTCATCCCACTTTTTCCCAGTGGTGCTTTGTTAGTTCACAGCAAGGGTTTGACTTCATGCCCTGGTCTCTGTCTGAGAGGAAGTCCAGCTCAATTCAATTTGCATCTCTCTGCCTTTTAGTAATGAAACAGCATCCATTTGAGCAGGCCCCAGGATAATGCAGAGCAGATGGGCATGGTTTTGTCTAATTAGATTCTGGGCGGCCTATTTGCTGTAGTAAATGTGTGTGTATTTGCTTATTTCACACTTATTTCAGTAACAACAGCTTAGTAGGGACAAGATAGAAATGAATATAGGTAAGTAGCCTCACTAAAGAGCTACTTAATACAAATCAATAATTTTAATTTAATTATTATTTGCTATCACTTATTTGATTAATTGAGGGCAGGCTTTTTGATCTCAAAGAAGGAAAACTTCTCCTCCTAAAAATTATTTTATTTGACTTTTTTCCCCTTTTTTCTTTCTTCCTTCCTTTCTTTCCTCCCTCCCTTCTTTCATACCTGTCTGCCTTTTTCCCTTTTCTTATTTACTGAAAAATCATTGTGTAGGCATTAAGTCTGTAATGCTTGTAGTTGATTTAAATTTTTGATTAAATAATCTATTTTAAAAATCTAATACCAAAAGAGACACCCAATTCTTTCTGCTTTTAGGTTATTTCAAAATACACAGATGGGTATTAGAAAACATACTCACAAACTTCTACTTTATACCTTCAGTGAAGTGAATTGCCACATGTAGTGATTTTCCTTGGCTACACCTGTTCAGTATCCTCTCTGGTTAGGAAATCATCAGAGAGCAAACATTCAGGATTTGACAGTTTCAGAAACAGTAGTTTTCAATCTCCCAGTTTTGACTTTCCCTCACTTGCTTGCAGTTAGTTTTCCTAAGCTCTTCATATGCCAATCCTGCAAAATCTGGGACCTAGATAGAGAGAAAATGGGAAGGGTGTGACAGAAAAAGTTTTAGTTGAGAGAGGTCATAATTTGATTCTCCTCCAATAATCTCCCCTGACTCTTTGTTCCCTGAGGGACTGGTTGCCTAAGGACTTCGCCCTCTACTTTCTCAGTCGATACATCATAATGAAAATTTAAATCAATATCTTGAAGGTAGGAATTTTTAAACTGCATTATGGTATTACATAGTAAAAGCCTGCCCCTAAAATAATTTCAGACTTTCCACATACGTATGTATAAAGCTTGAGGAAGAGAATCTTCTAAATGAAACCTCACCACATAGAGGACGATTTGATGTGCTTATAAAGAAGCAACACATAGTATTCAGAAATACACACTGGAAAAGCGAGATATTCAAATCTGGATTCTCCTTCTAGTTATCTATGAAGATTGTTAGACTCACTGAGCAAGCATCCTTAGCCAGATACTGAATTTTAAGTGCTTAATTTGCTTTCCTTCCCACAGGCTAGTTTATCAGTGAACAGTAAGTAACCAGCTCAATTCTAACAACCACCACCAAAGTAGGATTCCCACACCTCTGTGTTGCTTCCTATCCTCCAAGGACCCAAAGAAGAGTGCTATCAGCAGCTCAATTTTAACATACATGAACATGAATTTATTGTCTGCCCTTCCTCCACTCGAGACCTGTTTCCCCTCCAGTTTCCATATCTTGGTAAATGACACATCCATTTTATGTCATAAAAGCCAGAAACCTTGCAGTCTTCTTTGATAGCTTCCACTCCCTCTCACTTTCCCTCCATATTACATCACTTATTCTTGTTCATTTAATCTCCTAAACAGCTCCTGAATTGATTTCCTTTATCCCATGTCCTCAACCAGCCCCAGAGTAGGTCCACATTGACTCTCTGGAAGAGAGTACAATCCTAACCAGCCACCTCACTCCTTCCTACTCAAACCCATCCATAAAACCAATTTTTCTAGAACACAAATATAACCCTATTATTCTCCTGCTTTACAACTTTCATTGGCCCCCCACTGCCTGTATAATAAAATCTGAAGTCCATATTATCAACAACTTCTTCCATCATCTTCTTCTTCCCACTGTTTTCTTGGTACTGGTATCTTACGATTCTGTCCTATCAAATTTCTTATTATAACTCAAAATATTTCTCCATGTCTGCAAACAATGCTTTTTGACCTTTGAAGCCCTTTAGGGGTTTTCTGTCTCAGTGAGCTCCTTTTAATTTTTAATACTAATTTCAAATCGATCTTTCCCTGTGACAATTTCTCTGGCTCATCTCTGCCAATGTAGGCTTACCCCATATTGGTGTTTACACTTTGTCTTGCAATTGTTTACTGGAAACAGATAATCTCTAACATTCTGAACACCTCAGTAGTGCACACCTGATGCCTGCCTAACTTCTTAGAATATAACAGAAAATCTGCAAGTGTGTGCTGCATCCATGAGTGCATGATATCAGCATCTCTATTCTTTTCTTTCTTTGCTAATATTGCCACAATTTTATTAGCATACTCAGTAGAGAATCAAGAAACTATCACAAGGGCAAACATTTCCTATATGTCCACCACCTATGTTGTCATATCAAATATTTTCCCTGTATTCAAGGCCGTCCAAAGTCTGTTTCTTACATCTGAATCAACGACATTTAATGATTTCCCGAAATTTCCAGTCACATTCAACTTTCTCTCCACTTTAAACAACTCAGAATTGTTAAAAAGGCATCATTGCTTCTTACTAAACTCATTCATGAGTCTGCGTATCAAATCAGCCATTATGTTACTTGAATTTCACAGGTACTAAGGTTGGACGCTTACCAGTCTTGTTCATGTGATAACATTCTGTCTGATTGCCTTCCTTGATGTGCTAAATATGTTTAAACATATTCTTTTCTACGTTATTTTCATCCTAAAATATTTCCAATACCTCTCTTTGTCTGCCAGAGGATATATACCAAAAAATGCTTTCTCCAATTCCTATTTACACATCTATTTCTTAAGATGCACTTAGTTTTTCTAGGCAAACACCCACCTTTCCAGTTCTGCTCATTTATCTTCTCTGAAATACATAAGGAAATGATGAAGAACTTAATTGATTATTGTAATATATGTTAATTATTATAAATAATAAAATATTTATGACAGAGAAGTTCTGGGATATGTAGTAGGCAGCCCTGGATATCAAAACAGTTTTCTGTGCTGGCTGGCCACTGATTCGAGATAGAGGTGGTGGCCTTTAGTTAATTCTCAGATGTCTACATGTGTGTACTCTTTTATTTCTTCCACAGATAAAGTTAACACAATTCCATTTACTGTGGTGGGAAATTTCCCATCTAAATACATAGTTTGAAATATTCCCATCCATAGATGTTTTCCAATACCACAGATTTATTGGAATCTCTGTTTTTATTTTTTATTTTTTTGTTGTTGTTTGTTTGTTTGTTTACAAATTTAGCTAAATTCCTAACTAGGATAAGGACTAAACTTTCTGTTGATTAATCACTCTTTTTTTGGTAAAGAATAAAAGGCTGTATTCAAATTATTAGCAAAAATCCAAATGATAATAATTTGTGTCTAATAATATTTCCAAAGAAAGGGTAAAACATCCTCCTTCTTGAATTTTTAAAGAGAGATATTTCATTGTACTTGTACAAGTGAAAAAGACCAGAAGGTGTTTCCTTCCTGGTCAGAAAGGAATTCTTGACTCAGGGATCCATTTGTCTCTTTTACTCCTAACCCCCCAACACATACCCCATGACACTAAATAGGGTAGGATATGTTTTTCATCATCCAAGGCAAGTATTTTGCATTGTAATAGCAATTTGCTGCTTTCAGGTTTTTTCCCTTTCAATTGTGATAAACAAATGCTACTGCTAAATTAATTTGACTCCTGAATATATACAAATAAACCCCCAAATCCTAGGCCTATCTTTTGATGACCTTGTTCTTTCCTTTATCCAACATTTTAGCATGTGTGTATCTCTCTATGTGTGTATATACATGTAAATATACATATACACACATACACATATTTACATATAGATCTATCTGTAAATATATAGATATATAAAAGTATGGTGTATATGTCTACATGTATTTGGCATACATATTCTACATATATGGTATACATTTATATGTGCATATATATTTGTATATGTACAATCATTTGTTATATATATATATATATATATATATATATATATATATATATATAAAACCAAGACTACAGTCCAGGTTGCTTACCTCATTCCAAACACATCTGGTTCTTTCTTAGTTATATTTTCAGTTTTTTTCATAACATCCACTCACTTTATCTAGAATACCTTATTGCATCTTTTTCTGTAAGTTGACATATAATTTGAGTACCATAATGTTCACCCTTAAAGTACCCAATTAAGTTGTTTTCAGTATATTCACAAAGTTATTCAGTCATTACCAAAATCTAATTGTAGAATATTTATATCTCCTCAAAAGGAAGTGTTATGTTCATTATCAAAGTCCCACTCTTTCCTTCCTTTCAGTCCCTGGAAACTTCCAATCTGCTTTCTAACTTTATGGATTTACCTATCTTAGACATGTCACATAAAAGGCACCACACCATATGTGGCCTTTGTATCTGGCTCCTATCATCTAGTGTAATGTTTTTAGGATTCACCCCTATAATAGCATATTATTTTTATAGCTGAATAATATTCAATTATATGGATGAATCACATTTTGTTTTCCCCTTCATTACTTGATGGACTTTTGGGTTGTTACACTTTCCGTGTAGTATGAATAATGATAGACACATTTATGCACAAGTTTTTGTGTACACATATATTTTTGGTTCTCTTGGGTATATACTTAGGGGTAGAAAGTTGGATCATATGCTAAATCTATTTTCAACTTTTCAAAAAGATGACAAGCTGTTTCCCAAAATGGTTATACCATTTTCCATTTTAACAGCATCCTCAACAACACATTTTATTGTCTCTATTTTTTTTACTGTAGCTGTCCTTCTCTGTGTCAAGTGGGATCTCAGTATGGTTTGATTTACATTTTTCCAAGTGTTCAATGGCCATTTTCAAATTTTCTTTTACAGATACTAATCCTTTTTGGATACAGGATTTGTACATGTTTTCTCTTATTCTGTTGGTGGTCTTTTAGCTTTCCTGATAAAATTGAAACTTACTAGTGAAAATTATGCTAATTTTTTAGTCTTATTATTAAATGACACATATTTTTTCATACCCTCCTTAGTTCTTTGGTATAAATTCTCTCTTATTTTTGCAAGAGTAGAACACCCAGTTAATACCTGCCATTTTATTTATAAAATCTTACCTTTGGGAAATGTTCATTTGCTCTATATTTGAATTCTTAAGAGCAGGGACTACATTTTTGTAGACTGCATTCTCCATGTTATCTTTACATATCAAGTCTAAAATATATTTTGTTAATTTATTAAAGAAGCAAGTGGCAACAGGGCTAAGTGAGGTAATCTACACTTAAGGATATTAAGTGCATATGAGTTCAGGGAGCATTTTAAAGTTATGTCTCCAGATGAATGGATATTTATGAAACTTCTCTCTTCTTGGTGGAGAGGTGAGGGTGAGACAATTACATTTGGATATCCCTAAACAAAAATATCACCAGAAACTGTATTACCTGACATTATTTAGTTTATTTCTCCACTAGATGATTTCTTAAGTAAACACAGTTAAGAACGTTCTATTTATCAATACACAACACAAACTTTTTTTTGGCTTTTTTCTAATCATATATTCCATAATTGCATTTTATTTTACTGTTCACAACTAGAAATTTACCTGCTTTAAGTGTATGTTTTTAAAACCAACAAGTTCTTGATTGCTCACTTTTCAGGGCTAGACTAGCACTGGTCTTTCCCTTATGACTACATATTACTGTACTAATGAAAAACAGGACTTCTTTATTTATAATGGCCTTGGGGTCAATTATCAATTTATCATCATGTCCTGCAGATTTAAAATAAAATATGCTGTGCAGTATAACCATTGTACAAAATTGACAGTAAGTAGATTCTCTGAGTTTGGACTTAATAAAAAATACAAAGAGTGCTGCCTAAAAGGTTTCTCCAACTATAAATTCTATTAGGTAGCTTTTAATACAAGACAGTAGGAAACTGAACAACTAAATTAGAGAGATTTTTTTTCCCCTGCTGCTTTTTGTCTCATACATGTGAACCATCATAGGAGGATAGTTTGCTAATTTACGGAAACAATATTTCATATCTTAATAATGGAACAAAAGCTGCCTGAATTTTTACTTTTTTAATATTCTGCGTAGACGTTAAAATATCTATATCCATTGTCAACTTATATGCAAAAGACATTCTTCTGCTACCATAATGCTTTAGCTAGCTTTTTCACCACTTTGACCAAAAGATCTGAGAACAACAACATAACAGGAGAAAAAAATTGATTTGGGCTAACCAATCTAGATGTTACCCACATAGTCACAACAATACATAAGGAATATGTGCTTGAAATATGAGCAGCAATAATTTCTTTGTAAAAAGCAAACTAAATCCTTTATATTTACCAGCTAATCTATGAATATTGGAGTCAGACCACCTTGAGACTGTCCTCATGGAAGGCTGTGAAATAATGTAAAGTTTTATCATTCAACTCCTACTTCACACAGCATTGATTCCCACTGCTACTATCATGCTGAGACTCAGGTTCTGGATTTAAGAGATGAAGATAAGCATATCTTCCATGCATTTGTTACCATCTACACTACTTACAGTCATAGATCCAATGGGAATATAAAGGCAAAAAGAGATTTTAATGTCCTATTGTCTTAAATATGGGAGAACTATAAAAACTTATATTGGGCAATTTTATAGGTGTACTATAAAACTTTATAGTTTTTTAAAGAAACCATTTATATAGGACAATGGGACATAATTGGTTAAGAGTAACTGTACATTTGAAAAACTGAGGTTTTATTTCTTAATATTTGAAGACAGAATTCACCTGTTAGATTCTATCCAGTAAGGGCAGGAAATTTTAGCTACCAAGTTGCCATCCCTCAACAGTACTATCACCATGGTTAGGAAATCCACACATAACTATTTGGTGACTGTATTAGACAGCATAGGTATAGAACATATCCATTTTCATAGAAAGGTCTAGTGGATGGTGCTGCTGTAGAAAGCAAGGAAACAATCCTTGCACCTTAGAGCCCTATTACATCTTCAGTTGCCTCACTTTCAGACAGTGACCTAGTCTGGGCCTGGAATTGTTAATCTTACTAGTTCTATATCATTGTCCATAGCTTACAAGTAACTCTCTTTGGTAACACAAGTAGAAATAAAATATAAAACCGAAATACAGCAAGATAAAAGGGGCACAATATGAATATTGATTATATTAAAGCTGCCAGAAGACTGAGCCTAATTTAGATTTTTTTGTTTGTTTTTATTAAGAAAATATATCAGAGAAAACATTCAGCATTTGATTTTTTAGGATTGGCTAACTTCACTTAGTATTATCTTCCCCAACTCCATCCATTTAGCTGCAAATGCCACGATTTTATTCTCTTTTTATCCTGAATAATATTCCATTGTGTATATATGAAAGTACATTTATGAAGACATAAATTGGTGTGAACATACTTTATATACAAACACAGATATAAAAAATTGTGCTGTATATGTGTAATAAAAATTGTAATGCATTCTGCTGTCATGTATGTAAAAAATAAAATCAATTAAAAAGAAATAAAGTAGAATTTCTAAAAACAACAACAAAAGAAAATATAAAAGCTCACAGAGCCCCCCAAAAATGCAATATGGAAGTAAAAACTATATTGAAAAGTTGTGCAGATTTTAGTTTTAAAGGGTTGTCAAAGCAAAGACAGTATGTATTTTCCCAAGAACTAGTTTCTTATTTGTCATTTTTCACATTAATTTAAATAATAAAATTTTAAACATAAGCAAGTCATTTGATATACATAGCCCTTTCATGGCAATATAAACCTAATGTCATGTTTCTGTACTCATGCCCTATGTAGTTGAATATATTGAAAATAGATTAATAAAATTTTTAAAAATATCATTTCTAGAATTTACTTTCTATTAAGCCAAAATTTTAGGTATTAATATTGAGTAGAAAAGTAATTTCCAGAAAAAAATATGTTTCAGAGGAATGCTTCCGGAAATATATATATCAAAATGAAGATGTTAGATTATTTTAAAATAATTGTCTAGAAAGTTGGTTTAAAGTAAAGTTTATTTTGTGTAAACAACATGGGTTATATTCTCCCCTCACTTGGCTAGAGCAGCCAAGCTAGGATATGTACCATTTATTCCATTTTAATGTCTTTTTCAGCATTTACTTTCAAAATGATTCTTATTAAAATAATAACCACATCTGACTTTCCAGGAAAGAAAGGCTTTATATTAATGGGGATAGGGAATAGCTTCTTGAAGGAAATGCTTTATCCATTAGCCACTTTCTGTCTAGATCCAAACTTTGGGTGTCGTTATGCAGAGGACACCAACAGGTTGTCCAGACAAGGAAGGTTTTCAGCAGCACCTTCTGGGGAGCCCTCCCACAGCATGCCCCAGCTCCTGTCTGTGCCACTGATGAATGTACTTCAGGCAGGGCGAGGACACGGCTCAGTACAGTTCTCTAAACGGTGATAAATGACCACCTTTGTGTGAAATGGGTTAGGTGGGAGGGCTACCCTTTGACAAGGCAGAAAATGAAATGATTACTATTGGATTCTATTGACTTGTCTGGTTAGAACAGTTGTGCCTCTTCCTAGAGGTTAATTGGACTTGAACTCAAGAAATTAAGAGGTCACCTGGGGTCACAGTGACAGCAGGCCCACTTTTAACTTGCTGCTAATAACATTTGGCAGAAGGAGAATGAATCTGGGAATTTTAGTCTGGGTGCAGTTCAATTTCTTTAAGAGTAATGGTTTATTCAAATTATTCAACAAATTTTAACTTTGTATCCCATACAAAAGTACAATGTGTTTTTGATTCCTATCAGGCACTTTTATGTAACATGAATTTTCTTAAAACAATAAACATTAGAGTACATTTTTGATTGACTTAAACACACATGCTATTAGAATAGTTACTTAAAACTTTATCTCAACAAATTAAGAAATTTGGATTTAAAAATAAAAGATACAGAAATGCTTGAAAAAAATCCTAATATAAATATAATAATATCTTGTTTTTACCCCAAACTAAATGCTATCCATTCTTCATCATAGAAAATGTAAGGAAAGCAGGGTGAGATACTTTACAAAATGTGTAGTTAGCCATGGTTTCATACTGTGTTATCTCTTTTATTTCACAAATATGTTTGAAAGCATCATATATTTTGATTTGAGAATTTTAAAAACAATTGAGTTGCTACTGCTTCTTAAGATCTTTATATCTACACACACACACCATCCTTGTTTGTTCTTCACTGGTTTTCTTTCCTTTCTTTCTTTCTTTTCTTTTTTTTTTCTTTTTTTTTTTTTTTTTGGTTACTTCACATTTCAGAATTCATTGCTTGACATTGACTCTGGCACTTTCCCATGGGCCACCTGCTTCACCACTGAATTCCACAATGAACCCCAAGTGGGGCAGAGTCCCACGGTGTTTAGCTGAGGACAGGGTGGGGAAGGGTGTGGTATACAATATCAGAAAAGAGTCACTTGGGACAAACCTTGACAGCATCCTCCAGATGGTGGGCAACAGGCACATCCTCTCATTAGCAGTGCTATTCCAGCAGATGTGCAAGGGGGGCAGCTTAAGGAGAAAGAGAGCCATCACTGAAAGCTTGCAACCTTGAAATTCTCAATAGCACTCCAGCTACTGGCGATGAGCTTGTGTTGACCAGCTACTTGTAGATTGGACCCAAGAAACTTGGGCTTTTGCTTTAGAAGTGCTTTTGCTTCTTGGTCCTAGGAACAAAACCAAAATATTAATATAGTTTTGAAGTTTGAATACCCAACTCCTTTTCTAGTAAATTGATTTATTTTTCTCTTAAATTCTGATTGCTGGGTAAGAGGAGTGCCACAAATAAGTCTCTAGGAGTACTGTCATTTCAGAGGAACGGGGAGCACTGATCAGACTCTTAACTATCTTAACACTAAATATCAAAATATAACTTAACAAATTAAAAACTCTCTAAAACAAGCATAGTAAATACACCCAGATTTTGATTTATTAGGCAGAGGAGAAAGTGCTCTGGACCAGGAATTGGGAAGTGTATATTCCTGTGCCATCTCTGCCATTTATTATGCATGATCTCAGACATATCATTGAACAGTGCTGCTCCTTATCCCCTATCTGTGAAATGAGGACTCTGATTTAGCTGATCACAAAAGTTGCTTCTAGATTGGACCATCTGAGAAACTATAGGAGTGGGGCTCAAACTTGGCTGCTCATTACAATCACCTGGGTAGCTTTAAATTGAATTAAAATCTGGGCGTTGGGGGAAATCTGATTATTGGGGTGTCTTAAAAGTTCCATAGTTGCTTGTGCTCCACATCTGAATGACATCACTAAATCCAAGCCTGATGCCTAGACCTGTAACACCACTCATATTTATAGTGTGCTTAACACAATACTGTGCTATGCGTCAGTTATCTAAATTATTTAGTCATTTCAAACTAATAGGTTGGATATTATGGTCTAACTTTACCCCATTTTAGAAATAAGTAGACCTAGGCTGATATATACAAAGTGAATCAGACTCAGCTAGAGAGTGGGGGATCCAATAGAATCTGAGGATGATCCCAACTACTATACGGTTCGTGAAACAGCTCTCATGAGCTTCTTTCTACTACTGAAATATCTGCATCCAACATCTATTAGTGTCTCTCATATTTTTCTGTGCAAATATTTCCAGAGACAACATTAATTCTTGAATTAAAAGATCAACATGAAAAGCAATCTATCTAGGCAAACAGTTTCTAAAATTGAACAAATTAACTATAGGACTGAAGTACTTTCTTCTGCAGAAGTTCATACTGACTAACATCCCACATCTCTATTTTAAATAGGAGAAAAGGGTTAATTTGAAGTTACAATATTCTGTCCCTTACATCAGGATTGTGGCATCATTAAATACTCTTAGCCTTATACCTGAAGAGTTTACCCAAGTTTTAAAACAGACTAGTTGGTCACAGTACAGTAATACATGAACTCCCATGCTTTGTATATTTACAATACTGCTTTGAGAATTCAAAGTGCTATACTCTCTACTCTCATTGTACTATCAAAACCTTACAAAGTGATAAGATTCTGGCAATACTATTTATACACTAAAATTGGCAAATTTAACTGTAATATTTCCTTGTACTTTAAAGTGCAATAAAAATGCTATTTAAATACAACTGCTGTAAGCAGAAGGTGGCACCTGACAATGAAAAGTTGTCTATATTTCCTTCTGTGTTAACTTTCTGTCATAACAACAAGTACCTGAGATAATCTACTTATAAGGGGGAAAGATTTATTTTGGCTCACAGTTTGGAAAGTTTCAATCCACGATTCACCCATCAGTAACTTTTGGGCCTGTGGCAAGGCAATGCATCATCATGGAAATTGAGGCACAACAAGATGTTCATCTCATGAGCAAGAAGCTCAAGAGTAAGAGGAAAAAGAAGATCTCCCACTATACTCCACCTCTTGAAGTTTCTTCCACTTCCAACAGCACCAAGCTGGGTGTTATGGTCTGAATGTGAGGTATCTCCCAAAAACTCATGTGTGAGACAATGCAAGAAAGTGTAGAGTAGAAATGATTGGGTTATTAAAGCCTTAACCCAATCAGTGAATCAATCCCCTGATGAGATTAACTGAGTGGCAAGTAACCATGGGTAGGGTGTGTGTGTAGGAGATAGGTCATTGGGGGTGTGCTTTTGGGGTATATATTTTATATCTGGTGAGTGGAGTCTCTCTCTCTCTCTCTCTCTCTCTCTCTCTCTCTCTCTCTCCTTCCTGGCCATCATGTGAGCCACTTCCCTTCACCACACTCTTTCTCCATGATGTTCTGCTTCACCTTGAACCCCAAGGAATGGATCCTACTGTCTATGGACTGAGACCTCATGAGCCCCCCACCCAAAAAAAAATCCTTCCTTTACAATTGTTCTGGTCACATCTTTTAGTGCAGCGGCAAAAATGCTGACAAAAACACTGGGGACTAAGTCTTTAACACATGGGTCTTTTGGAAAGTATTCCATATCCAAACTATAGCACCTTCCCTCCTCCCAACGGCAAGTTGAACGCTCAAAATGTAAGTTCAGAATTATAAGCTGGAGGATGTTAGGAAGAGAAGAATTTAAATGGCACAGAGTAGTATCAAAGGGAGAGTTATAGCAAGAAAAGGAAAAGAAAGAAATGGAAAGAGAAGTTAGAAACAAATGGACTCTTATGGTCTGAAATGTGTCCCCCCCTCCTTTCCCAAATTTACATGTCAAAGCACTTACCTCCAGTAGGGCTGTTTGGAAATAGGGCCTTTAAGGAGGTACTTAAGGTTGAAGGAGGGCATAAATCAAATGAGGGCAGAGAACTAGTGTTTTTATAAGTAAGAAAAGAGAGATACTAGAGAACTCCCTCTTCCTTCCAGTGTATGGAGGAAAGATGCATGAGAAGGCTGCTGTCTCCAGACAGAGAAGAGAGGCCTCATCAGAAACCAACATGATGGAACTGTGTTTTGGCTTCTAGTTACCAGAAAATGTGAGAAAATAAAGTTCTGTTGTTTAAGTCACAGTCCATCTTGTCATTGCAGCCTAAATTTGCACATTCATGAAAGGAAGGCAAGGTGTAGACATATTAAAAATCCATTGTGTGCAAGTTGCCCAACATGGCTGATGTGGAAAGAAGGCAGAAGATGGATCAAAACTTATTTATTTGCTTGATACACTGAGGTTCTTTCTTGTGGCCTGCACATCTTAAGTAGAACCTGGTTACATGTATATGTGCTCATTATTTACTTTTAATCTTGTTCCTGGTAATATAAGCTACATTTCATTTCATTTGCTATTGCACATACAATACGGAGGAGACTAGGAGGTAGCTGGTGCCCAGGAGACTATAAGCCTGGAGGCAGTGTCTAGGAAGAGCAGGTGTCATTTTGCAAAACTTTAAAGAACAGATTTAGATTTTCATGAAACATAAAATTTAAAGCTTTAGACAACATTATGTAGACCAAGAGAGACATCTGGGCTGAAGTAGGAACTGAATGCTATGAGGAGCCTCAAATGTTACCTCTAATTTAATCCTATCAGGATGCAGGAATTTTGGCTGTGAGCGATGAGGACTGAGGTGCTCTTGCACTGTATTCTGGTGCAGCTAGCAAATGGCAGCAGATATGAAAACTTCACATTCAGTATTTTTTTTTCATTTATTTGTTTACTCTCATTTTTCATTTGATTTGGACCATTTCGTAATTTTTTACTCCCTTTCTCTGAAACACTCTTCTTTTCTGTATTTGTGATCTAAATTTAATTAGAAAGTTTATAAAATGATCATACTTTGTGTTTTTTAAAAACAAAATGATATAATTGGATGTGAAAGCCCCTTGCAAAACTATCACATTTCTAAAGTATTGAATGCTATAATTTCCTATTACCTGACTGTGTAATAAGTTCATGAAGATATGCTATCTTTCATCTGATTATATGAATTAGATTTTTTTTTAAAGAAAGGAATCAGAATACAACAGTTACTAATAGGGCATTATATAAAATTGTGGATGTGTAACCGACGTGATTCTGCAATCTGCATTTGGGGTAAAAATTGGGAGTTCATAACCCACTTGAATCTAATGTATGAAATATGATATGTCAAGAGCTTTGTAATGTTGTAAACAACCAATAAAAAAATAAAAAAAAAAGAATAAAGAAACTGTTTAGACTTCTCTTAACTAGTGCTGGACAGCACAATATCACTGATTTTTATAGAACACACATACACATTCCATATATACAGAAAATTAATGAAACAGTAAAACGGAGTGGTACTAAAATCACTGTTAACCAGACCTAAGATAAAGCTCTGATCACTCCATTAGTAGTTGCTTATCCTGGAATAAATTCCTGAACATCTTTATGCCTCAGTTTCTTCTTTTATGAAATGGGTCCAATGACACTTTCATGGTGTTGCTTTGGAGCAAGAACAAGAGGAAACAAAGTGCCATTTCACAGATGCCATTTGCAGAAACACAAATTTGTGTAATCCTGTGACACAACTCTTCACTGGAATGGGAATGGCAGAGTATTGACTTGATTTGCCTTATGTCCTTTTTAAAACCAAACTTAGGTAGCCGTAATTTTATGTTGCAGAGCTTTTTAAATTAAATTAAGACTGGGGGAAATCCTTTATGTTATTTTAAAATCACACACACATACTCAACTCAAAAATAGGTGTGAGAAATAAACTAGGATAGACTAAAAAATATGTGTGTGCGTGCCTGTGCACACATGTGTTTCCTCCTCCTTTTCCTCCTCCTCATCCTCCTCTCCCTTCTTCTTCTTCTTTTTTTGAAGTGAGCTTCTCACCAATCCTAAAACTGTTTACCTTAATATAGAACTGACTTAAAATTTAGCTGATTCCATCGGGAATAGTGCTAATGTTAACAGAGATCTATTAGGTCTGCCACATGAGTGTGGCCATGAGGACTGAAGGCAGTTACTGAAGAGGAAGGAGTAGAAACTCCACTTTCTAACACACATGATATCATGTTAGATGTGGTACAGACACTACTTGGTCCTCAACAGTGGAGCAATTCAGAGATTTATATTTTTGTATCACAAGTACCAAAGAAAATATTTACATTTTAATCCATTGTATTTTAAGCTTTTTAGTGGACATTAGAATATGGCAATTTGGTTTCAACCTGAGTTAATGGAAATACAAAATATGTTAAAGGCAAACATTTATTTCAATAAGTGTTTTTATTTCATCAGAGATTTAAACAAGAACACTCACAAGTGAGTGGAAGGGTAAACCAACTTTAACACTAAAATACTAAGAAAATAGAACTATTTACAAATGAATTTTTTCCATTTATTAATTGATGCTTAGGAGCATTTAAGTTCTAAAGGCAAGCTTTTATACTCAAAATGCCCTTCCCTACTGATAGGGAGTCTGACACTTTTAACATAGTTTTTAATTGAATATGATAAAATGATTTTAAAGTGCTGTAAATGTTTTGTCTGAACAGAATTATTCATTGTTTCTGTGTAAATATAAGACTGTTATGAATTCTAGACTATAAAAGATCTAAAGAAATTTAACTAAAATTATAAAATATTCTTATATTATTTTCTTTTCTCAGTATAACAGTGAGAACATTACTTTACCCCATAAAGTAGCAGTTCAAATATAATATTGCTGTATTTATTCCAAGTAGATGATAAATCAAAAACCTCTGAAAGAAAAACTAAAATGTTACCACCTACATAATATAAGAAAAAAAAGTATCTTGTTCTTCAATATTACTCTAGTTTTACTAAGAAATGAATTAAGAACACATTTAAAAAGTATTGGGTACACTAATATTTTGGATACTTCAAAGAGTATAAAAATTCAAAACCACTAAAATAAAATGAGAAGTTATCTTGATACCAGATTTATTTCATGAAATAACAAAGCCAGAGTTAAGACTTAGAAATATTTCTGAATTCCATCCAGTCTCTGAGGTTCCTGAGAAGCCTCTTGTTATTCCTTGTTACATAGCAGTTCCAAAAACTGGTCAACTAAATAACAAGTATATAAAACCAGTATGGGTTACAAAACAATATGTGAAAATAGGCATAAAAACAATTTTGTAATATTGCCCCTGAAGGAGAGGTTAATTCCTTCTATTGAAGTTCTCACAGGCTGGATGAGTCTCAAATTTCAGGATCAAAATAAATTTTTCATTACAAAAATATAAACCAGAAAGGATACACTGTGTTGCTCAATGGAAGCTTTTTGTCTTGGGAAAATAAACTAAATCTTATTATTGAAAAATGGTACTTAAGTTGAAAGGGATGTAAGTAGAAGGTCCAGAAAGAAACTCTCATTAGACCATCCAAATTTGGATTTTAAGTGGTCTTTGACTAGCGTTGTGGCCACATGATACCTGTAGGCTACCTGAAGCTATTAGCCTTAAAGCCACACAACTAAATGAGAAATGGATTCTTCTCTAATGTGTATACTTTGAAGAGTGGCTAAGTGAAATAGACCTTCCTTCCGTGGAAATCTTCCTTTCTGAAGAATTCTTTTACAGCTTTCCCTCACCACCAGCTGAAAGCATGAACAAGATCAAATATGATCAAGTGGATTTTTCTCTCTTAAGAGATGAGGAATGCAAGGATAGTTAGAAAACAAAAAACAAACAAACAGACAAAAACAAAAAACAAAAAACAAAAAAAAAACCTGCCCTTTGTTTCTTCATTTTGGCTACAGATCAGTTCCTACTTTGGAACCCTAAGAGTCTATCATTGTATCATCGATATTGTAACTAACCCCAAGTTCTTACAATTTTCCTTTTGGCCTGGAGCCACTTTTCTTTCTTTCTTTCTTTCTTTCTTTCTTTCTTTCTTTCTTTCTTTCTTTCTTTCTTTCTTTCTTTCTTTCTTTCTTTCTCTCTCTCTCTCTCTCTCTCTCTCTCTCTCTCTCTCTTCTTTCTTTCTTTCTTTCTTTCTTTTTTATTTTGCTAGAAACTAGAGAAATAAATGCCAAGAATTAGTAGTGTCCTTCCAATAAGTTCTTCTTAATCCTCTAACCTGCCACATATATAAACAAATGAAGACATAGTTGAGCCAAGAGTTGCTTTTGGCCATGACCAATAATCATCCAGGTTGTGGTACAGCTGAGATCATGTGGCATTTGGTACAGATATTGCTTTGCCCTACATATGTTGAATATTTATATGAGGCACTACAGAGGGATGGGACAAAAATTATCTTATGTAATATTTCCAGCAAACTTTTAAGGTAAGTTCTAGTACAATGAGCAGTTTACACATGAAGATATTAATGTTAAGAAATTGAAGTGGGCTGGGGATGTGGCTCAAGCAGTAGCATGCTCGCCTGGCATGCACTGGGCGCTGGGTTCGATCCTCAACACCACATAAAAATAAAATAAAGATATTGTGTCTACCTAAAACTAAAAAATAAATATTTAAAACAACAACAACAACAAAAAGGTTGAAGTGCTTTTTTCCAGCTCTCACAGGTATCAAGTGGCAAAGATGAATGATATTATCACCTAAGAGAAGAATTAAAGGGCATATAAACAATGTTCCAAGATACATGGGTGGAATCTTCTCCACAGCTTTCCCCTCTCTTCCAGAAGGACATATGTTTCCCATTCTGGTTCTTTATTTCTGGTCTTTATTTATGTGAGGATGGGTTCACTACCCCTAATTTCTCACATTATCTGGTCTTAGTGACAGATCAAAATTTTTCAATAGAGTCAATCTAACCCATCAAATGTTTGGAATTGAGAAATTTAATGTCTTGGTCTTTCATTATTTATGGGTAAATGTATTAGTTAACTTTCTATTGCTCTGGCAAAATACCTGAGATAACCAACTTTGTCATAATCAAATAGTTCCATATTTTGACTGTGGCTGTGGTTGTGTTTCAATGAATCCGTTCATGGGGTAAAATGTCATGGAACTAGACAAATTCATACACAAGCATGCACACACACTAGTGTGATTATATTTCAATAAAAATGTTGAAATATGAAAGTCTATAGTCTACTACCAATATTATGCCAATGCAAATTTGTTGGTTTTGATACTGGTTTATAGTTCTATAGAATGTTGCCATCCAGTGAAGTTGGAAAACTTTGTATTATCTTAGCAACTTTCTGTGACTCTATAAGCATTCAATTTAAAAGTTAAAACATGTAAACACAAAGAAGTTTGAGACAATTACTAAAGATCTAAAATAAAATGAATTTTTAATAATTATGTAGCAAAATTACTAAACCATAAAATACATAAAATGTAGATAGATTTTTCCAGTATATGTTTTAGACATCTACATTTATAAACACATTGTGATCAATTTTAATAGTAAATAGAATATTGGAAAACTATTGATGGCAAGATTGGTAGACTCATATTTGCTCCTAATAATATACAAAGAGCTCTTATTTGTAAAATAGAAATAGTCGACTCTCCTAGAAAAATGGGTGCTAATATAAGGATATAAATAATAAGAGATGAGAAAAGGCATACAAAAGTACTTAACTTCCATAATAAGCAAACACCAATTTTAAAGTGAGAAACATTGCATATGAAATCAATAAGCTTATACTAACATCGGAACCGATATTTCCATATGGACAGAAGTATTCTCTTTTCATTAGAGGATTCCTTGGTGCAATGTAACACAGTCAAAATACTTAAAGAAAATATCCAACCATTTAATTCAAGAATTGTCTATGCAGGAATTTATCTCACTAAATAATAAGAATTTACAAACAAGAGATTAACCATAGCAGTGTTTTTACAAATGAAATTTTAAAAAGAATTAAAAAAAGAATTTAAATAAATTGGTTTTATTTTTGGTTTTACCACAAATCCACTAAAACTAATTTTATAAAAATAAACTTATTCACATAGAAAGATGTTTATGATTTATTGTTAAAGCTAATTTAAAAATAGCTTATTAATGAATCTAGCTTTTTTCTTTTTTATCCAAACAGTTCCAAAATTCAAATTGTTTTGAATGACAAGAATTATTTTGATGTTTATATATGGTTTATCTTTAAATATCATCTTTGATATTATTCATTTAATACTTATTACAAATAAAAAGGAATTAAAATGTCAGGCAAATTCAGTATTATAGAAATTAATAAAATAAATCATTCATTACTCAATGATAATAACTACTCTTAAAAAGAAAAAATATAGCAGTTTATTACAGAAGTAGAATGTTTCAAAATAAAACATTAGAAAGGTAGAACTCACATCCAAATCTTTGCTATGCTCTACTTTTAGATCTAATAAAAGCAAAGTTCTGAATAAATTCTAAAAGAAAAAGCCAATATCCTGCAAAAAGGCATAGTGTTACATATATTATAATTATTTCAACATAAAATTAATAATGAGAATATTAAAATACTTTATACTTTGTAGTGCTAGAAAATTTTGTTGTATAATAGTTTTTCTTGCTTGACCATTAAAAAGTTGATCTCAAAGAAAATTCCAAAGACATTAAAAGTGTTTTTGTTATGCATCATAAATTTTGTGTACCCTAAGCGCTCAATGGTAGAGCGCTTTCCTTCCACATTTGAGGCACTGAGTTTGATCCTCAGCACCACATAAAAATAAATAAAGATATTGTGTCTAACTACAACTAAAAAAAAATAAATTGTGTGTTTGTGTGTGTGTGTGTTTGTGTATTTTAAATCAACAGAACACATGCTTTGGAAACCATAACACAATCCTGAGTAAAAAATAATATGAGCATTTTGTAAAATAAAGTTACAAAAGATATAGTCAGTTAAAGTTTCATGATACTCATGTATATATAATTAGAAAAATTTAGTTAAATACTTCATCAATTAAAGGCTAATGTTGATAATTATCTATTTTCTAGATTTCTGAGAATAATAAAAATCTTTACTTACCTTTATTTAGAAGGGATGTGACCCTTAGTCTAAAATGGCTGCAGCCCTAATTGAATAAGTATCAGGCTTTTATTTTACAATGTGAATAAAAATTGTGATAATTAAAATGCATCAGTTTGCAATTTGTCTTTCAGTAGCAGAAAAATGCATTATTTGTGATTTTAAAGTTAATATTTTGGGTGTGATATTTGTAGAGGACAAGTCTCTCAATGGCCTTGGTTCAACTAACTTATTCTTTCTTGCTTATAACTCTCAGGCAGAAGATACTGAAAAAGCAACATTCTAAAGTAAGTGGGAAATGTCCAGAAGGAGCCACACTCTGCCTTTGTTCCTCCTAGAATGGGATGTGAAGTTATTTTAGAGCCTCTCAACTGAGAAGGAATATGGCTACAAATCAAAGGAGACTTTATCTGCTCTGAGCAACTTTCTGGGCCTTGGGAGCCCAGTTTACCAGGGATCCTATGTCAACTTTTGCTTGCTGCCTATGTATGAGCAATCTGTTTTGCCTGCCTTGTACAAATATTCTGTCTCATCACACTCATGTAATTGGTAGAGAACGTTTTAAATAATCATTCAAATAAGCTTATCTTCAATAATTGGAGTAATGTGAAATTGAATAGTCAGAAATATTAACAGGGCAGCAAAAAAAGGAAGCCATGGATTTTTATGGTTATTATTACTTAGTATTAACATTTTCTGACAATAGAAATTTAATTCTTTAAAAGTATGTCTCATGCATTTTACATGGTTGTTCTTTTTTCTTACAGTTATATTATCACAATATTCAAGAAATAGAAATAGAAAACTGGAATTTAACATAACATTCCACATTCTGGAACTATTTCTACAAAACCTGAGAGGAAGTATTGAATAGAATAAATGTGACTCCTATACTTATTATCTCACCAAAATATTCACATCTCAAAACAGTTGCTGTAAAAGAACCTACATTGGTATGAAAAGAAGATGTGCCCTCTTATCCTTGTGAATATTTGCAAAATAGGCTAATATTGAAATTGTATTAATGGCTGTTTCAGGGAGCTGAGTCTGATTCTTCACATTCTTTTGTGAGTAGGTTGTGTTAAGGGAGTTTTTCCCCTATTATTCTACTCTATTTATAAGGGTAGTAGAAAACCTGTTATTGCTCAAGGTGACCAAGTAACTCTGTTTGGGTTATATAAGAAATGTAACCCTATAGTTAAAGCACAAAAGAAGAGGCAGGGAATGTCCTGTGTAAACAAGATCCCTTGTTTTGCCAATGGAGACTACACTGACTTGATGATTGTAAGATGCCTTTTTTTTTTCCTTTAAGCTTTTTATACCAGTCAACACATGGGCTATTCAGAGAGTTCCTTCGTCTATGACGCTATTCAACTATTCATTTATTCAACCAACTTGTTAGGGTTAAACTCTTTGCACAGTATTGAAAATGCACATATATAATTAAGATGGTTCCATCTTAATAGAATCTCACAAAAATAAGAAAGGTAAACAGAAAACTTTTGTGATGCATTTTGATAAAAGATAGGGGAACAAACAAGTAAAACATGCAAAAGAAAAGCAATGGATTGATACATATCCCGAACCCACCCCCAGGGGAATGTTCAACAAAATACATTTTAAAAAACAACAGAACTTTATTTTACAGAATCAATGGAATTGTTTTTCCCTAGAAGATATGAATATAAATGATAAACCAAATAAAGAGAAAAGCATGCACAGAAGCATTGTGTGAAACAGAACCGTGGATATTCCCATATACATGGAGCATAAGAACTGTATACAGAACAACTTTGAAGTTCTACACATCATGTTCACCATCTTCTGTTCTTCATGCCACTGTATGATACCTGGAGTACGAGCAGTACCTGTCAATTTTCTTTTTTTTTTTTTTAAGAAAGGTGAAGAGTTTTTTTTTTTTTAAAGAGAGAGTGAGAGAGGAGAGAGAGAGAGAGAGAGAGAGAGAGAGAGAGAGAGAGAGAGAGAGAGAATTTCCAATATTTATTCTTTAGTTCTCAGCGGACACAACATCTTTGTTGGTATGTGGTGCTGAGGATCGAACCCGGGTTGCACGCATGCCAGGCGAGCGGGCCACCGCTTGAGCCACATCCCCAGCCCCCTGTCAATTTTCTTGTGTTCTTCATGCCATTGTATGATACCTGGAGTACCTGTCACTTTTTTTTAAACCAATAGAATGCAATTAAGGTATTCTCCACTAATCTCTAAACCCATATATTTAACTACCAAGCTGACAACTATAAGTGAGGAAGCAAGCCTAAATCCTATGTAACATTTCTACAATGTATTTATTTAATTAAATAACCTCCTCAGTGATTAGTTATCTATGTTGGGTATTCCTTTGTCCTTAAAGTAAATAATAATAGTACCTAGCTAATAGGATCATTGTATTAAAAAGAGATAATATTGTGCAAGTGCTCAGGATTGCAGCCTACAAATTGTACAGTCTCAGTTAATGCAAAGATGACATTAATATATGATGATGTCATCCTTTTAAATGTACTTTCAACATAATATTCCCAAACCTATCCTTGTGTTCCTTTGTACTTCTACTCATCACTCATCCTGTGTTCTCTTGTTAAAATGCCCTTCTTCTTGTTTGCCCTGTCCATGCAGACAGAACATTCTCAGTAGTAAACACATAATCCACCAAATGCCATGGACTATCTATATCTGAATCACTAGAGGTACTGATAATGATGGTTGCACATTGTAAATGTATTTAGCTACCAATGGAGGAAAAAAAATTTAAAAATACTGATAGTATTTTTACCATGTAATAGATGGTCCCTGCTGTCATCCTGCACCATTACGTAAGATTACATGTTAGCAGGCATGCTAGGAGACTCTTCTTGCTAGTTTGATAAAATAAGGAGCTACTCTGCAGAAGCCCATAAAGAAAAGCACCTAGCAGCTATGGAAAACCTTCAGCCAACAAGAATAGGAAGATGAATCCCTTGGTCCTACAGCTTTAAGGAAATGAATTCTGTCAACAACTTGAGTGACTTTGGAAGTGAATTGTTTTTCTAGATCAGTCTTGAGATGACAAATTACCTTTAACCAATTCTTTGATTATATCCCCAGGAAATGATAAGCACAGGAGGCAACTAAACCATACCAAGCTCCTGACGCACAGAAACTGTGAAATATAAATGTGTGGGCTTTTTCAAGCTGCTAAATTTGTGGAAATTTGTTATGCTGCAATAGATAACAAATATGTGTGGTGAGCAGGAAGGACAGAAGAGTGGAAAGATATCACAAAATGACTTGTGTGTCATGCTAATAGGAAGGGGAAAATGCAGAATAAAAAAATCAGTTAATAAATTTATGTAACACCCTGGTAAAGAAATAGTGAAGATCCATGAAGAGACATATCTCTCAGGTTTACAATTAGACAATAAAAAGGAACCCTTTTGGGTATAGGATATCAATCCCAGACCGAATATCTATCATTACTTATGATGCAGAATAATTATTTAGTGACTTATATTTTTTAAATGTTTACTGTGTTATAGATACGTTTTTAAAACAGAAAGTTGTTAGAAGAATTACTAATAAACTCCTAATTTATTTTAATATTTTGTATTGGTATGAAAAATTGTACTTATTAATGTACCGAGATACTTCAGTACATGTATACACTGTGTAATGATCAGATTAGGGTAATTGGCATACTCATTACCTCAAATAATGGGACTATTCAAAATATTTTCTATTACCTATTTTGGAATATGTAATTATTTGTTGTTAATCAGTTACACAATATGCTGTATAACATTGGAAGTTATTCCTCTGAACTAGGCATAATGGTGCACACCTAAAATCCCAGCAATTTGGAAGTCTGAAGTAGGAGGATTATAAGTTCAAGGCCAACCTGGGCAACTCAGCAAGAACTTGTCTCAAAGTAAAATAGGAAGAACTGGAGAGGTGGATCAGTGGTAAAGCACTCCTTAGTTCAAACCTTATAGCCCAACAAAAGAAGACATTTCTCCTGTCCATCTGCACCCCTGTATGCATTAACCATCCACCCTCTATCTCTTCTCCCCTATACTTCTTAGTCTTTGATATCCATATTCTATTTTGTACTTCTATGAAATCAAAAGTTTAACTTCTGCACATAAGGGAGAATGTGTGATATTTTCCTTTCAATACTTAAGTTATTTTATTTTATATAGTGTGTTCCAGGTTTATCCACATTGATGCTAATAATAAGATTTCACTCTTATGGCTAAATAATACTCGAATGCATATATATGCTATTTTTAAGAAACCATTGATTTATATAAGACTTTATTCAACGAAAGCTAAAGCAATGTCACCATGTGACCAATCAAGGATATTGTCTATGACAGTGGTTCCAATGGACATGATGAGCCTGCTGTTTTAAGCATGCAGTTTGGAGGATACTTCTGGAACCTACTAGTTTTCTTTAATAACCTACTTTGTTCATAATATAAGAAAATCTCAATAAATGAGGCTCCAAAACTGTTAATCTCATATAGGAAGAAATTAGTCATTATGACAAACCTATTAAGGAATAACTTCTATCTAGAAAATGTAAAGAAGAAATATTAAGCTAAACACTATCAATAGTTGGGGAAAAAAACAGATTTGATTATACCTAGAGTACTCAGCTATGCTGTTTCCTGCTCTTAACTGTGGATCCCAGGTTAATTCATATGTGCTTAGCTACTTGTTCCCTGTCTTTTTTACAATAATTAATTGTTGGGTAATATTTGAAAAGTATCCATAATTTTTGACTATAGGTTATCTATCACCTCTTATAGATAAGCTTCATGATTATATTATCCACTGGAAAACCAGAAACAGTTGATTTTAACAATAATTTATACCACCAGTGATCAGTTTTCTTAAATTAGGCAGGTTGAAGAAGTGAAGAAATTAAAAACAAATACTCTATCATTTTAATGTATGATCAATATGAAAACAGCTATTTTTCTTTGTTTGTGCAAAACTGGAGGCCAAGTTCATAAAGATTGCCACACTGTCTGATATTAGAAGAGGTTGTCTGGTTTTTGGCAACCCAATTGCACAATGTCAGTTCTTGTTAATATGGATATTTACCAAAGTTTATTTCAAAGTTGACCAGTATTCCTGGAACTTATGTTACTGCCTATTGCTCCTTTATCCCATGAACTCCTTAAAATTGTAAAACAGATTATATTGTGGTAACTAATCTTCAAAGACATCTTCAAATTTATCATGCCTCCTAGTGCTTGTGCCTATGGTATCCTCTCCTGAATCTGGCTAATGCAGTGACAAGCTTAGAGTCACAACAATGTAACAGAAGTTATTCTTTATGAAGCAGCCTTACGACATGGATATAGTGAAATGCATGCCTGTAGTCCTAGGTATTCAGGAGATAGAAGTGGAAGAATCACTGGAGCCCCAAAGTTTAAACCCAGCATGGGCAATACAGCAAGATCCCTGTCTCAAAACCCAAACAATAGTGAAAACTTTTGCAGTGGGCCTTAATGTCATGAGATGCTTGCTTCTAAGCCTGGCTACCATATAAGATTTAGAGCTGTGTGCAGTGGTGCCCATCTGTAATCCCAGCAGCTTGAGGGGATAAGTCAGGAGCATCTTGAGCTCATAGCTAGCATCAGCAATTTAGCAAGGCCCTAAGCAACTGAGTGAGACCCTGTCTCTATAAAAAAATACAAAAAAGGGCTGAGGAATGTGGCTCAGTGGTTAAGTGCCCCTAGGTTCAATCCTTGGTACAAAAACAAAGAAATAACAAGAAATAAACAAATAAACAAAACCTTAGATGTACCACCAGATTGTTAGGAAATTCAAGGTGACCCTAAAGAGAGACCATGAGGAGAAGATTCTCTCACCCAGTTCTTAAACCTTCCAGCCATTCCAGTCTAAGAGTCACACATGATTGAAGAAAAACACAATGGTCATCCAGCCACCCAAGTGAGCTAAAACTTTATTGTAATCTCTGTAAGACTCCCAGGACCTACCAGATAAGTCCAATTAACCCACAGAAATGTGAGACAGAAAATTTAATTGTTCTTTTAAGCCACTAGATTTTGGGATACATTATCATATAGCAATAGATAACTGTAATATTTATGCACTAAACAAAACTAATTTATACACACACACACACACACACACACACACACACACACACACTGGTATTCTTTTTTAAGTATTTGTTACTTTAAGAAATGATTAAGGCTAAAGGACTGAATCTTACCTGAATCATATTTTTAAGAATAACATTTTTATGAATGTACATAGGAAGAAGTTACCTGCCTCTTTGCCTTTCAAATAGTTTTATTTCTTATTTCATAAGCAATTCTAGCATTGGCAGAAACAGTCACAAAAATGATTTCAAAAAGTGCATTCTCTTATTTCTGAGAGGATCAAAATGTGGAGTCATTCACATCACAGGCTTCTGCCAAAATTGATTTTCCACTAAAAATTTATCTAAACTTTCATTTTTTTGCTAAGAAACATATTTTTCTTGGAATACTTAGTTTCTGTTAGTTTCACACCTGTGCTAGTTTTTGGCTTACTTATCAGGACCATTATATCATTTGATTACTGAGTAAAAGAACTCAATGAGTATATTTGAGTGGTAATGTTGTACCAGGTACTACAGTATTTTCTGGGAATGGAACAGTACACAAAGCTGACTTGGTCCCTATTATGGTTTAGATGGGGTGTCCCCGAAAGCTCTCATGTGAGACAATACAAGAAGGTTTGGAGGAGAAATGATTGGTTATAGCTCTAACATAATCAGTGAGTTAATCTCTGATGGGATTAGCAGAGTGGGGGCTGGAGGCAGGTGGGTTTGGCTAGAGAAAGTGGTTTATTGGGAGCATGGCTGATGGGGTGCATATTATGTATTCAGAGAGTGGAGTCTCTCTCTCTGCTCACTGACGACCATGTGAGCTTATTCCCTGTGCCATACTCTCCTAACATGATGTTCTGCTTCACCTCTAGCCCCAAGGAATGGAGCCAGCCTTCTAATGGACTGAGACCTCTGAAACCATAAGCCCTCAAATAAACTTTTCCTCCACTACAGTTGGTTCTGGTCAGGTCTTTTAGTCCCAGCAGCGAAAAAGATAACTAAAAAAGTCCTCTACCACGCAAAGTTTCGTGGATTGACTATCATCAGACACTTTCAAATTTTATTTGATCACAAACCTTTTGTAATTAATTCTTTTCATGGTACCCCTGGACAAAAAGAAATACCTAACATTCCATTTTAAAGGTGAAGTTCAAGCATTGTATTGAGTATTTTGTTCTAATAACTTAGTAGTTATATGAAAATAATATACATACATTTAAAGAAAAAGTACTATGCTATTTCATTCTTAAATAACAAGAATCATTTAGTAAGAAGATGTATGCTACCATTTGAGCACTTCACAAATTCTCAGATGCTGGACTCAATCTAGACATCACTACCCTCTTTTCCTATTCTATATTATTTTGTACATGGTGCTTCTTTTTTATTACAGGAAACACTGAAAGTTCAGCTTTGTAAGGATATGATGATATCCAGGGGAATACATTTCTACCTGATGTAGAAAGGTCAGAATCTCAAGGATTTTTAGTTCATGTAGGTCCAACACGTGTATTAAGCATCATTCTGTTCCTTTCAAATTTTTAAAATATACTGCAGCACCCCTGTGAGTTCACTGCAGTGCACCAGATCCCTTGGATGTGAAGTTTGGTAATCCAGGGAATACAAAGCTTACTGGATAATACAGTCAGGTGAAATGGAAGTGCTGGATGGTTGCTTATATTTCTCCCAAGGATCAGCACAGGTCAGCTACCAGATTAAAGTCTGATGTAAATTTTTTCATTAAAATACCACAGCAGCAAAGTTTGTCAATCTTCTGACGTATTCGGGAATCAGCAAAATCATGCCTATTAAACTCATGAAATCTAATAGTAGACTATGTTGATGTGGAGTTTGCAATTAAATGATTAATTACTTATGTCAGGAGCTACAAATTCAGAAGAAATTTTATGCATAGAGAATATACATGTTTTCTCTGGATATGATATGTCTTTGAACGTGTAAAATGAAAAAAACTTCACACACTTCTTGGAGGTTTTCCATCTCTGTAATTATAAAAATAGAAGTACTAATTAAATAGATCTTTCTACATAGATAAAATAACTGGAAACTTTTATAATTCATTTTCTATATTATGTAGTACATAGATGATAAAATATCTTACATCTACTTAGAATTAAATGTTTTTTGTCACTCAAAATTTAGCTTAAGTTATATATACAAAATAAAAATTATAACAAATAACTAGAAGTATAAGAATTTCATTACAAAGTCCTTCAGATAACAATGTTTTATCACTGAATAAAAAGAGAAAGAACTTGAAAAAAAGGAAATTACTTCATTTGTTTGTGAAATATTAAATTAAACTAGCTCATATTTTAAGAGTGCTTATTACATACCAGGCTTGTAACATGTTCACAGCCAGCAAAAATAATTGAGTTGAATGGAGAAGAAAATGCACACCTGCTAAACCATGGGCCACCTATACTTAGGTGTCATGTTTCCAAGCCTGCACCATTTACACGTCTTCAAAGGTACAATTAATATTTAGAATTGGGTTATTTCACAGAAAATCTGAATTACCAACGTTCCTATCATACTTTGCAAGTTCTGGTAGGCTTGGCCTTGAACGAATCAGATCGTGCCATGTGGAGCTGTGCCTTCAAGTGGAAGACTCAGTATAGAGTCTTTCACTTTCCCTTCCATACCCTTTTGTGTTACACCTGATGGATTTAACTTCTTTATGTCTGGCCCTGAAGGCACCTGAGTTTCTGAATCCTCCTAGGAGATAGCTGGTTTAAATAATGTTTAAACGGTAAGCATGATTACAGGATGGTTTTAATATTTGTTAAGTAAAACACAGTTTTAGTTTAACAAAACACACTCACAAATAATTCTTCTCCCCCAATACCTTTGGAAGAAGTGCAAAAATGAACAACAATACTCAATTTATTATTTATTCAAAAGCAAGTTTTGTAAGCTCCATTCTTCATGTAAACTTCTTGAATGGAAGATTTCCAGAAGATAATTAATGAGAAACAGTAATCAGGGCTGAGGTTATGGCTCAGCGGTACAGTGCTTGCCTAGCATGTGCGAGGCACTGGGTTCGATCCTCAGCACCACATACAAATAAATAAATAAAATAAAGGTATTATGTTCAACCACAACTAAAAAAATATATTTTTTAAAAAAATAAACAGTAATCAGATAGATAAATTAATAAAATATCTAGTCTCATTGCAGATGCCTAGAGGTAGCCAAAGGCAAATATCATTTTCCCAGCAAAGCTGTTGTTAAACTACAGATTAAATAAAATGTGAAAATATAGAAAGCTTTGAATCACTTAAAGAAAATAAGAATACCTCACTTGCTTCCTCCATCAAGCTTACCATCTATTTTAAATATATGATTTAATTCTATATTTACTAATTTTTATATTGTCATTCCTTCCAATTAAAAAAAATCAAGCTGGTTTGAAAAATGTAGTACAATGCAAAATATTGTACTTAAAAATACAAAATAAATGAAATACAGGAGTTCAAGAATCCTACCTAATTCTAAATTATTGTGTATTTTCCTAACATCAAGAACAAAACATATGGGCTGGGGTTGTGGCTCAGTGGTAGATCGCTTGCCTAGCATGTGTGAGGCACTGGGTTCCATTCTCAGCACTTCATATAAACAAACTAACAAACAAATAAATAAATAATAAAGGTCCATTGACAACTAAAAAATATTTTTATAAAAATAACAATATATATATGTATGTATATGTATAGACACACATATATGTAGATATTTGGCTAAATAAATTATTTTAATGTTGGGAGATATACAAATTTATCTAAACCAACGTTTCAGCATAATATTCAAATGTTAATATGCCACATCTTACATTATTTAGAATGAAATTTGGCTCAATATAAAAAATAATTTGTGATACTTAATACAACAGGCAGAATCTTCAGAAGGCACTAAGATCCCCTCTCCCTAAGGTGCATTTTTCATATAATTTTCCCTGCATTATCAGAAAGTTGTGAGTATAATGAATTTCAATCCCATGCTTAAGTTATCCTAGAGAACAAAGGAGAAGAGATTGTGCAGATACTATTTAGTTACCAAATCAATTGCGATGAGTTTGATAAAAAATATTTGGATACTATTCACAAAAGCCAGGAAAAGAAATTAACTTAAGTCTAAGTGAATTATCAAGTAAGCAAGGATATAAGTGTTTGGACAAAGAAAATATGGTACACATACACAATGGAATGCTATTCAGCCATAAAGAAGAATGACATTTTGTCAATAAATAACATGGATGGAACTAGAGTTCATTAAGTGAGATAAGCCAGGCATAGAGAAACAGGTTTTTATATGATCTTGAATTCATATGTGGAATCTAAAATAGTTGGTCTCTGAAGTTGAGAGTAGAAGGGGAGTTATCAGAGATCAGGGAGACTGAGATAGGTAGGGATGAGGATAAATTGATCAATAGGTTTAAGTTATATTAGATAGAAGTATGAAGTTCTTATGATCTATTTCATAATAGGATAACAATAAATAACAATATACAGTATATTTAAAAAACCAAGATGAATGAATTTTAAATGTTTTCACTGTTAAGAAATGATCACAGTTTGAGGAGACAGATATGGTTAACCTGGTATAAACATCACACAATATATACATGTGTCAAAACATCACACATCCCATTAATGTGTATAATTTTTATTTTTGTTTTGTATCATTTAAAAAGAAACTAATTTTCAATAGCATGTTATTTTGTGTGGGCCAGCCCAGATCAGGTGACTTCTTACATAAAAGAACTGAGCTCTTCCTTTAAAAAAAGAGATTTGAGGAAACACACAAAAGAATTTCCTCTTGGATTTGAGGAAAATGTTACTATGATGTGAGAGGGGCCATTGAAGAAACCATGTGGTAAAGACAGCAACCAAGATCTGAGAGTCATCTGGCTGATGACTAGCTGAAAAATGTGAACTTCAGTCCTGCAACTACCAGGAAATAAGCCCTGCCAATATCCAGGGAGCCTGGAAGAGGACCCAGAGTATATTGTGAGCCTGTAGTTCCAGCTGACACCCTGTGTTTATGCTAGTGAGATTCTGAACACAGCAAATCGCTAACCCATACCTGGATTTCCAACCCATGGAAATTATAAATATGTGATAAATAGTACTGTTTAAGCCTCTATGCATGCTAATTGTTTTGCAGCCATAGAATACTAATACAACAAGAAAGAATTTTATTTCTCTGTCATGTAAAAGTAGCCCAGTGATGCATAATCCTGGACAGACATCAGAACCATATCTCGTTGCCCCACCATCTTCAGTATGTCACTACATAGTTAGAAACAGTGGCTTAAAGTTCAGCTATCACATCTGCTCCCAGAAGGAAGAAGATGGGTGAAAGAGGGCTTGACACCTGAGCTTTTAAGTCATTGGCCATTATTTAGCTACATGACCCTGCTGACTACATGAGCAGCTTAATAAAGGATGGATTTTGGCAATCCAAAGAGGAAGTAAGGCTTGCATGTCACATAGTACCATTTTAAGGGGTTAGATTACAGCAAACCTGTTGTTATTCTATTATTTTTGAAAGAAGAACCTAAATGGTATACAAATTAAGTTACATAAGAAGCTTAAACTGTATCATCTTACAGTTCCATAGTTAAATATATGGCTTGAGAGACTTGCTAGTTACATAGGTTTGTTTTCATAATCTGAAATACCAAGGCAATTTTATCCAATGCCAGGAATTTGGGGAAGATTAAATGAAAAATGTAAAGAAGTGTGGAGGTGAAGTGTCAAATATAAAGTGGAAAAACACAGTATGGTAGCATCATTCACTTGCTAAGGAGTATGGGTAGTGAAGTTGACCTCACAAGGAATATTATTATTCAGCTTTTGGACAAATATATAGTTTAAAAGACAGATAATGTAATATGTAGCATGGATAGTGAGAAAATGAAGGAAGGTGTTTTTAATCCACCACTTTGTCCATGATTTACTTAAACACTATAGGTAAATGAATAGTTTCAGTAGGCTTGTTTTATTAAAAAAAAAGTATTGCTATATAACTACACACATTTTATTTGATAATGCCACTTTGCATATTTCAATTAAACATTAAACAATATCTGTTAAGAATAATGAATTACATTAAACTGCCACACTGTTGATGCTTCATCAATAATTTCAGATACTACTTAAGATTACTCATGTACAACCACAAGAATGGGATACTAAATAGAATAAGTTTATACTATATGTATGTATGATTTGCCAAAATACATTCTACTGTCATGCATGTATAACTAAAAAACAAATGAAAGAAAAGAAAAAAATGATTCCTCTGGTTTGGATGTAGTAATGTTAACCTTAGGGAGTCTAAATTTCCTATTTCACAGAGTTGGTGGCCTCTCATCTAATTCCTTATAATTAATTCCTTATAATTATAAGTACATTTTGTTTGTTGAGAAGGTTAAAATGAAATCAGGGGAGGAGAATTAAGACAGAACCATATTTCCTTCACAGATAATATTTACACCACCTTTTTATTTGTCAAGAAACATTTTCTTTATGATGTAATTTTAGTATTATCTGAAAATTATGTCAGACTTGAAAATACTTCCTGCATGTGAAAACAAATTTGACAAGAGATTTATGAATGTCACAAAAACATACCTCCCCACAGAACTTTTCTTTATTCTCAAATCGCTTGCTCCATTAGACAAAATAATGCATAGCCCACCATCAGCCTTACAGCCACATTAAACCAAACTTGCTTTTTTCTCAAACAAGGTATAAAATTTAATTATCTCATTTTGTAATTTTTTTAGAAGAAATGTAATATTTTTGATGCAATATATGGAAAAATAATTGGTCCAATATATTCTGGATTCAAATGGGTGGATTGAGAATACTGTTGTTGGAGATTTCATAGATACAGTAAATGCAGTACAAATATACATTATTAATATACATAGTTGATTGTATGTATCTAAATATATGTATACAAAGGTGCATGTATATATGCACATATACATATATACATAATAGATATCTACAAATATTAATATATAGTACCATATTTGCCTTTCAAGATTATTAGAAGTGACAAATTCCTTTAATGCATAGGGAAAGGAAAATTTTAGGAAATTTATATCATCCCATGTTCTCATTCAATTCTTTTTGTTAATTTGTATTTTTGTGTAAGATATCAAGAAATGAAAGATATAGAGACAAGAAAAAGTAAACACCCATAAAAATAATTCAAATTATTAACAGCAATGTTCATATAGTAATACCAATAAATTTCTAGAAATATGTGCAGGAAAATCTTAATGATAAACCAATACAGATTATTTTTAAAACTCATAAAATTTGCCTAAAAAATCAGGTAATAATGGAAAATAAAAATGAAGTGTCATACTTATTTTATTCTGTTTTTAAATCATCCTTTATCTTTGTTAAACAAATGTAACAACAAAAACTATCATAATTAAAAATTTGCACATTTCCTGATTATAATTTCTTAATAATTTGCTTTCTAATGATAATAATTTTGAACTATTCAAACACTATTTTTATAGAAAACCCTTTTTTATAAAGGAAAAAAATTCTGAATTATAAATAATTGAGACCTATTATTGTCTGTACGTTAGCCAGGGTGTAGGAGAAAGTGGAGTAGTTAGCCTTAATTATCTGGATAATTTATTTCTGTCAACTCAGCCTTGGTGCCCTTTCCTTTCCAAACTGAAAAGTTATATTAGAAATTATAGCTCGTCTTAAAGGAACTGTAACATTAGAGATGACATTTCAGCACATTTGTGGATAAGTTATTTTCACTATGTCACCTTTCCCTGTGATAGTTGTACAGTGTTCCCATTCTCAGATAGAGATTGAGAGAGTGGATGACAGGAGGGTCAGGGGACTCTCCTCTCTCACTCGGAGGCTCCTTCCATTGCCATCTGCAATCAGATTGTTAGCATGTCAGCTCAGTCTGTCAGAATCCCCTGAGTGCTGCTCAGCCAGCTAACAGAAAATACCCTGTGTATTGGCTGTGCATGTCCCTCAACAACACTCAGTCGCTCAGTCATGCAGCCCAAATGGGGCAGCAGACAGCACCTTCACACCAGTGTATGATAACTGAGCTTTCGCCGATGTGTCTTGACCTTATAAGAAGGCACAGCCAAGGGCCAGAGTGAAGAGCCCAGAAAACCTTGAATGCTACTAACCTTCTCTTGTCTGTTAAAAATGGCAGCTTCTTTTACTCCAGTCACTCAGAAACAAATGCAATAAAACAATTTTTACTCAGAAAACCAATGACATTTCTTTTATGCAGTGATGAAATGCAACCACTAGATGACACCAAGAGATAGTTTCTATATGTCTGATTAATATCCTGTACTTAGTCGCCTGTTCAAAGGTGACATTTTTGCTAAGATTTTCATTGAGATCACTGATGTGAGCCAATTAAATGATCTGAATTTTTAAAGTCATGTTGCTTTGATATTATCAATGACTATCTAACCAGAAAGACAAAACAAAATTGAATAAAAACAAAAGAAAAGATAAAGCAAATGTGGAATCATTTAGACACCAATATTCAGCATTTCCACTTTGGTTCCTTGCTGTATGTTTTTAAAGATATTTCAGGGAAGTCAGTATTGAAATTGTAAGAGACTCTGCCATTACTTCTACTACAAAATCTTGAAATTCAATTGTAATATTCTCTCCAAACTGTATTTCATGAGTGAAATCTTAGCAACCTATTAATGCCTTACATGATTCCAACAATTGGCTTGTTCTTGTATCTATATCAGCAAGAGAAGAAAAATTGTAAACACTAAGATCAAACTCTCAGATGATTATTTTTATTTCCTTCAAAAACTGATGTTTCATTTCATATTTAGCATGATGGTGGTTCATTGAAAGTTAATACAATCTGCATGTTAGGTCATAAACTTGAATACAATGGTTTCCCTGCATAATAATTAAAATACTGCCATAATAGCAGGGTGTCTATATAATAAGAGTTGTATACAAATGTTAGAGTTTATTTCTTGACTAGAAAATCTTCAGAAATCCAGTATCACAAACAGTTAATATTAAGTATGTAATTCTTACAAGTGTTGTTTGAGATTTCTTTTTGAAGTTTCTATTTGTAGCTTTGAAGATGTAATGATTTTATTTTAGCAACCATGCCCAAATGAGAAAGTACATTATTTTCCCCAAACGTATGTATTATTATTATAAAAAGAGTAAATAATGGCAAAAAAAACCCCATGTTCTTGGTCTTGTAGGACATACGGGTACATCTAAGAATTCAATCTATAGAAACCAAAAAACATAATGTCATATTCATTGGATGTATATTTCTTTAATAAAACATGCATATATTTATCAGCTTAAAAATCTAAAATGAAAAGAAAAACATATACCTTAACTGTGAAAATAAATAGTTTTGCAAAATGGATGCATTCTATTCTAGTTTTTCAATACATTTTTTTCTATTTCCTTTATAAATTTTGGGCTATTGTTTGATTTTCATGACTTTTATAGAATACTCTAAAATTATGGCAAGGTTTTCTAATATAAATTGCAAGTATATTTTTAAGTCAGCATACAGAGGCATATTTCACATTTAAAATTTTCATTAAAAACTGTTGACTAGTTTGCTTAAGAAACACTGGTGCCTATATATTTTCTCTTCTTTTTTGTTTGTATGTTTTGTTTAGAAAATGAAGATGGATGTGGTAAAAATCTTGGTTTGTTTCCAAAAGTAAAAATATTAAGTTTATTATAAATTTCCATTAGCCTCTTTCTGAATGCTCATGAAAATATAGGAAATGAATCACTCAAATACATTTTATTTTCACAATAAATGTATGTGCTTTAGAAATTACCATTTTGTTGGGATATGTAGGTGGAAAGAAGATTTACATCAAAATTTATTCTCCCTAAATTTAATTGACTTATTATCTTTTCTGTTGAGCTGACCCTGATAACTTTCTGTTTCTGAAAAAAATATGGATTTAAAGTCCATAAAATAACACACACACACACACACACACACACACACACACACACACAGACTTACACACACAGGAGGGTGAACACATGACTCATTTTAAAACGTATTACTAATACCACGCTGAGCAATACTGTTTTGTAATGCTATGACGTGTTAATTCTCTTTTTGTGTCGGAAGCTCTGCATCAGTAGGTGTTATCTTCTAAATCCCATTAATAGCAGTGGTACAGAGACATGGCAAAGGAAAGAAAAGTAGTCCTGGGATTTTGTAAAGCACAGTTGAAATGGGCACATTAAAGACAGAATCTCAAGTTTAATTGAGTATTTTTTTTCCCGTTTTTCAGCTTTTATTTTCATATGCCCCAACCTTTGCAGGCATATAAGCACAGATAGTTTATCATTTGATTATATTTATGGAAAACCTTGAATTATTAACCATCTGAGTTTTAAAGGGGTACCTCACAAAGAAACTTAAAGATAATTTGGCTATCTAATTTATTTGTCTTCCTCTTCATTTTTTATACAGATATTTTCTTTATTTTTCCCTCCATTTACAGGTGCAGAATTAAAGAACATGTTCACTCACTATATTATTGATGCACTTAAGTGGAGTGTTCCAAAGCATGTAATTACCGTGTAGGCTTATGGCCCTGAAGTAGCCGGGGATAGTGGTGCTGCATATCCATGATTTGAAGGACATACAGTGATGATTATAGAGGCTGTACTCTACATCCATTCTAGCCCTTTTGTGTTTAGCTGGTTGTCATGGCAAATAATTGGATAGAATTTAAGCCACTTTCTTCCAAGTGGGAAATTCATAATTTTACCCTTCACCTAATTTTGTAGATACTTTTAAAGAATCTTAAAGTTTCTAGAGGAATGACGTAGAGTAGTGTGGGAAAAATTTTCACATTCAGCAGGCATCTTGGAAATTAGAAGACCTCTCTTTTGTGGGGAGGGTAAAGAAATCAATTTATAGTCACTTCAGTTCACTTCAGTTTCCTATAACTAAACCACAGACTTTGAGCTTCTTTAATAAGACAAATTCAACATTCTTTACTTGGATGGCTTCTGAGATAAATGGCAAAAGAGAAAAAAAAATAAGCATCATTAAATTTTAGCTAAAATATTCTGAATAGAGTAATACCTGCAAAAAAAGCATAAAGCCTTTTCGAAACACAGCTGAAGGTGGGAATTTTAGCAAATAGAAATGATTTAGGCTAATGGCATACTAGAGTTCACCAAGAAAGGGTGGACTTAATTGATTTGGACAGATATGTAAATCAATCAATAGTGATGTATTTATAATTACTTTCTATTTTAGTTGCACAATCTTGAAAGATATATGCACTAATATACATCTTCCTTTTAATTTAAAATACCTTTATGAAACCTCAGATAATTTAGAATTGGTAGATTTTCATTATCATTCAGTCCCATTGTTACCTGAAAGATTTCAGTTATTCTCATGATGGATGTACAATGAGCACCTCTTTGATGCATCCCTCTGTTAGTTATAGAGAAAAATGCAATAATGAATTTGTTTTTAAAATGAACAAATAAAATACTCTTTCCCTTAAAAAGCTTACATTCTAAAGATGTAAAGATATGAGAGATGATTTTTAACAGAATCCTAGTCACTTCATATGGATGTTTTGGTCAGTTTTTCGCTTCTCTGATTAAAAGACCCAACCAGAACAATTGTTAGAGGAGGAAAAGTTTATTCAGGGGTTCACAGATTCAGAGGTCTCAGTCCATATGCAGCTTGCTCCATTCCTTGGGCCTCTGCACATCACGGCAGAAGAGTATGGTGGAAGGAAGCAGCTCACATGAAAACCAGAAGAGAGAGAGAGAGAGAGAGAGAGAGAGAGAGAGAGAGAGAGAGAGAGAGACTGACTTCCACTTGCCAAATACAAATATATACCCCAAAGCCACGGCCCCAATGCCCAATTCCTGAAGTCATACCCTACTAACCTTCAGTTACCACTTAGAATTAATCCCCTGTTAGCGGTTTAATTCACTGATTGTGTTAAGACTCTCACAAACCAACCATTTCTCCCCTGAACCTTCTTTCATTGTCTCACATGTGAGCTTTTGGGGGCCACCTAACATCCATGCCATAACAATGAGTGACTTTTTGTACACCACTCCAGAATCCAAGTCTAGTATCCCAACACTGCTAAACTTCAGAATAAGTGTCTCTGTACCAAAGTTCCCTGCAGTTTAATTTCAGTGTTGCATAACCCTCTTTTGTTTAGTAGTACGTAAATGCTAAATTACATAGAGAAGAGCAAAATATATATATAAAAAAAGAGTGGAATCCCCAGGGATATGTTTCTCTTAAAATTAGTATATCTATCCATGATCTGAATCACTTAATTCTTTGTCAAGGGGAAAGAAGTTTCCATGCAGAATGAGGAAAATATACAAATAAAGTGGAGGAAAAGAATAAAGGTAAAAAAGAAAAAGTGAAAACAGAAGAAGATCTTGACTACAATACACAGGATTTCCACAGTTTAAAATTAAGTTAAATTGAAATTTTGACTTGTCACGTGTGTCACAGTCCACAATATTGAAAGAAATGATAAAATAATTCATTCATCTTTAGAATGTTAATACATTATAGTATATTTCATTAATGTCTAATCTCAATCACATTATGATATGTTTAAAAAATAGACTAGCATCATTCAAGGTAAAATTAAAATTAAGTCCCAGAAGTTGAGTGATATTTTAATGATATGATCAGATTATTTCTATAAAAGAAGTTTTATTTTACTATCACTAAAAGGCAGATTTATTCTGCAAATATCAATGAGATAGACATCAGCACATACATCGTACAATGTAGTATGATACAAAGTTCTGCAAACTAGGAAATCTCTCCTTTTCCACCAATTTGCTACTTAATTTTTTCATTCCCTAGAAAGCAAAACGTTTTTTATTTTCTCAACAGATGTTTGTGTGTCTAAAATGTACTGTCAGTAAGAGAAATACAGCATATCATACATGAGCTCTTTGAGAGATACTAAAATAAATGCAAAATATTATCAAGTATTATCAATGTTTAGATTAAATACTACAAAAAGAACTATGAAAACCTCACAGAGAAATTCACAAAAGGAGAAAAATCCTCAAAGAAAAAGAATAACATATTTAAGTGACCCCCAGATGAGCTGTTGTTTTTGATATCTTACTGTACTTATGCAAGTAACATATAGTCTAGTTTTCTAGTGAGGTTTTCTAATGGGAGAGATTTTTCCCAGTGCCATTGAAACATAATAGTATAGGTTTTTGTTATTGTTGTTTGTTTGTTTTTGGTACTGGGATTTAATTCAGGGACACTTGATCACTGAGCCACATTCCCAGCCTTATTTTATATTTTTTTTAGAGACGGGCTCTCAATGAATTGCTTAGTGCCTCACTTTTGCTGGGGCTGGATTTGAACTCACAATCCTCTTGACTCAGCCTCCCAAGTCACTGGGATTAACAAGTATGTGCCCATAGATCTTAATAGAGTTGAATATCAAAGAAACTGTACACTGTAGTTCATGTAATGAAGAAATAAAAGCAATTGCTTAGCATACATATTAAAGCTCTAGCATCTTTTTATTATTACATGTAGCTTTATCTTCATTCTTGCTTACTGACAGGTCATGCCTATCTGGCTGCAAGTTGTGTTGAAATAACTTTAAAGCTCATTTGGCCATTTGTGATCTTTAATTATAGAAAATCTTCCCTTGGAGATTTAAGTAGTATACATTCATCATCATTATCATCATCATCATCATCATCATCATCTTCTTCTTCTTCTTCTTCTTCTTCTTCTTCTTCTTCATCTTCATCATAATTATTATTTTATTTCTGTCAAGTATATATTTAGGATTTTGAAGGTCAGTGTGCCATAACATAAAAGGTACAAAGACTGGATGGAGCTGAGAACAGACAAACTATGTATCATGCAAAATAATGAGAGTAAGATGATTTTGTATGTTCATTTATTAATTGAGGAATAGTTTGAATTTTCAGGTAACATCCGGAAATGTTTAAAACTTATGCATAAACTTCACTTCTCACCTCCTGGATAAAAATTATATATGGGATCTGCTAGATCAGTACTCTTTGAACTTGAAGCTTCACTCTGGTAAAAAATTTAAAGTACTGAGTTGTTGAAGTACTGAAAAGTTGATATTTTGTAATTTTATATTTAGATTTATATTCTACCCATTTTGGATCAATGATGTGACATTAATCCACTTGGAACCTTTTAACATAGATATCCTTTGTAAACCATTTTAAATATAATTTTAAAATTAGAATTTGATATACAGAAGTAGTATTAATAGACATTAATAAATATGTTTTATTTATTTAGACCTCAATCTTTTGTAAAATCTCAATCATTAATAAAATTATATTGGGGAAAAATAATGTATAAAAGTGTTCTAACATTTATTTATTTTTTCAGTCACCATCATCATCATCCTCCTTTTGGTAAGAGGATTGGCAAAATACATACCATGAGTCACATCAAGTTTGTGGACTGTTTCAGTTAATTTTTAAAATTGAAATGAAATTCACATGCTATAAAATTCAAATTTTGAAGGTATACAATTAACTGGTCTTTAGTGTATTCATAATGTGGTATAATTATTACAACTATGTATTCGAGAATATATTTGTTATCCCCAAAAAACAATGTTGTATCCATTTAAAGTCATTCATTATTATCCATTCACCTCAGACATAGTCATCAAATGTCTATGTGAAGTTGTCTATTCTTCACATTTTATATAAATAAAATTATATGTTGTGGCCTTGATGTCCATTTTTGACTTTGCATGTATGCTTTAGTACCATGTTTATATATATATAGATAGATATAGATAGATAGACAGATATCTGTATGACTGAATAATGTTCATTTGTGTAACGATAAAACATTCTGATTATTTATCAGTTAAGGGGAAGTGGGTTAATTCTAATTTTTTGCTCATAATCAATAATGCTACTGTGAACAAGTATAGGCTGATTTTTGTATGAATGTATATTGTCAATTCTTTTGGGTAAGCATATCAAGTAATAAAATCATTAAATCATGTGGTAACTTTATGCAAAATCTTTTAAAGAATTACCAATGTGTTTTCCAAATTATACATACTATTTTACCTTCCCACCAGTAATGCATGAGGGTTGAAATTTTTCACATCTACTAAAACAGTGCATGATACTGTCTTTTAGAATGTAAAAATTCATAGTAGGTATGAAGCAGTATCTCATTATGGCATTGGTATGAATTTTCTTAAACTATCCTCTCATTAGTTACTGGAGACTTTTTCCTTTTCTTTGAAAAGGTATGTATGCAAGTCTTTTTCTAGTTTTAAATTATATCTTTTACTGTTGAGTTGTGAGATCTACTTTTATATTATGGATACCAGTCCCTTATCAAATATGACATTTCTATATATATTTTCTCCCTTTCTTTGGATTGTGCTTTTACTTTCTTGAAGTTGGTATTATAAGCACAAAAGAGTTTCATTTTTATAAAATCCAATTTATTCTTCCTTTCATTACTTTTGTTTTATGTTTCATAGCTACAAAATCATTGCATAAATTCAAGGTCATGAGAAGTAACACCTGTTTCCTTCAATGGATTTCATAGTTTTACCTCTGACTTTTCAATTGCATATATTTTGAATTAGTTTTGAATATATTGTGAGGAAGATGTAAGGTTATTTTTTCTTAATATCCACTTGTTCTGGCATCATTTATTCACTAGATTATTCTTTCTATATTAAATAGTCTCAGTTCTTTTGTAAAATAAAACTATTTCTCAAAAGAAGACATACAAGTGCCAAAGTATATGACCAAGGAATAGGTATATGAAAACAAGAAGGTTGAACAACACTTTATATCAGGGAAATTAAAATCAAAACCACAAGATATCCCTACACTAGAGTAAGGTTGTTGATTTCAGAAAGACAAAAGATAACAAGGGTTGTGGAGGTTGTAAAGAAAAGGAAATACTTGAATACTATTGGTGGGAATGTAATTAGTTCAACAGGCATCTCAAAAGTTAAAACAAGAACTACCATATGAGACAGCAATCCCACAAACCACATATACATTCAAAGGAAAAAAAACAGTATGTGGACATCTGCACTGTCATGTTTATTGTAGCACTATTTACAGTAGCCAATAAATTCAGACAAATAAATTGTTCATCAACTGGTAGATAGAAAAAAATCATGGTATTTGAATACAATGAAATACTGTTTGGCCATTAAAAAAACATGAAATCCTGTCATTTGCAGCAACAAGATATGACCAAAGATCATTATATGTAATAAAATAAACAAGTCACAGAAAGTTAAATATTACAAGATCTCACTCATTACAAGATTCCATACATGTGGAATCTAAAAATGTTCATTTCATAGTTGAGAGAAGAATGGTGGTTACCAGAGACTAGGGGGGCAGAATGTTTGTAAAGATTGATCAATGAATCTTTACTAAGTTATAGTTAGAAATCAGCCAGAAATCCTGGTGTGCTATTGCACAGAGGTGACCATAAATAATGAAAAGGTATTGTACATTTCAAGGTATAATAAAAGGGTTTTGAATATTTTCACTATAAAGAGATAACAAATGTTTAAGGAGATAGATCTTTAACCTGATTTAAGCTTTACTTTATGTATTCATGTATCCAACATCACGTTGGTAGGAGACCTGGGATCGTAGCTGGGCCCAATATCAGTATCCTGCTAATACTCTGTCAGGCTTTGACTTTAGCTATTGCAGATACCAATAATTAAGAAATTTTATATGTAGCTCATTTCTTGTTACTTTGCATTTTATTATGCATTCTGTGCATCAGCCTTTCAGTAGTTAGATCTATCATTTCAAAATTTCACTGATAATATTGAATTCTATTAATTGATGATAAAACAATTGCACTTCCATACCATAGGTGATTCCATGATCACTCAAAGTTTTCTCATTCCCTACTCTGTTGTCCTTTCATTTTCCAAATTACATTAATTCAAGTCAGGGTCCTTATAAAGAAGCTTCATGCCTGATACAACCTGTGCAGGATTTGCCAAATTACAAAATTTGAGGGAATAGTCTTCCAGACTGCCCAATTGCCCCAAATTTATGACACCAACTAAAGACTTGGGAAGTCCCTGAAGTCACCCCAGGTTTTGATAATTTGCTAGAAGTCATAGCAGAACTCACTCACTAAAAGTTATTGTGGTAATGATTATACATTATTACAAGAAAATGATACAAATTAAAATAAACCAATGGACACATGTATAGGACAAAGTCTAGGAGAATTCCAAAAGTAAAGATTTTGTTGCCTCTGTTATTTACCTAACCGTAATGTGTGGCAATATCTATGAAGTATTCACAACCAGAGAAGCTCCCTGGAATTTGATGTTCAAAGTTTTTATTTCATATGCAGGATTGACTGCCCAACAGATTAAACTCTGCTCCATGTTGATGGATTTTGCATGATCTAATGCCTCCCACCAATTTTTAATTACATGATTAGTGTTTGTAACATGAGAAAACAATACCTTAAATCTGTTTTAATATCTTCAGACTGCCAGCATCACCCCACAGTAGGATCTGTCATAGTCAATCTTTGCTCTGAACAAAGATGCTCCATTAGCTATAAAATTGATTATCACCCTAAAGTTGAGGCAAAGGTACAATCTCTCTTTGGACAATGTCAGAGTCTTTGCCATACACACAAGTTTGGTGAATTAATAGCACTTCTCTAGCAATGAGATTTTGAAGGTGCTCCAAACTTACTCAAATCCCTTTGGTGGCTATGAGGTCATAGTTTTCAGCATTAACTTCGGGTCATTAATTTTCTCCCTGGAACTGGAGAAATGAATGGGAGTGGGTCAAATTAAAATGCCAGAAAACTGACTCTTCTTACAAATATCTAATTTTTTTGTGGGGGGGAATACTGGGGATTGAACTCAGAGGCAGAGGCACTCAACCACTGAGCCACATCCCCAGTGCTATTTTGTATTTGATTTTGAGACAAGATCTCACCAAATTGCTTAGCACCTTATTTTTGCTGAGGCTGGCTTTGAAGTCATAATCTTCTTGCCTCAGTCCCACACCCCCATCCCCTACCCCAGCCACTGAGATTACAGGCATGCTCCACCATGCCCAGCTCAATCATTTAATTTTTATTTGATTTTTTAATTATGTAAAGTTTTTGTTTGTATGCCTTCAAATACACTGATTTCTTCTATAATACTAATTTTACCTTATAAACAGTATATTTTACTTCTAGGATATTTCTTCCATGGAAGTTTATTTTTATGTATCTTTCATGTCTCTTTAGTTTTGTTTTTATTAGTGCATTATAGTTGAAGATAACATTGTGGTTTATTTGACATAATCCTACAGGCATGAAATATAATTTGCCACATTTCAGTCTAATGTACTTCCCCTTTCACTCCCTTCCTCCCTCCCCCATCCCACTTCCTTTACTGTACTAATATTCCTTCTATTTATTCATAGTTTTTTAAATGAGAGGTATCTTTATTGATGATAACATTTCAGATGATTGTTTTATTTATACATGACAGCGGAATGCATTACAATTCTTGTTACACACATAGAGCACAATTTTTCATATCTCTGGTTGTATACATAGTATATTCACACCAATTTGTGTCTTAATACCTGTACTTTGAATAATAATGATAATGATATTCCACCATCATTAATAACTCCATCCCCGCTCCCTTCTCTTTCAACCCCTCTGCCTAAAGTTCCTCTATTTCTTTCATGCTCCCTCTCCCTATCCCATTATGAATCAGCCTCCTTACATAAGAGAAAGCATTCGACATTTGTTTTGTTTTTTTTTGGGGGGGGGATTGCCTAACTTCACTTAGCATTATCTTCTCTAACTCTATTCATTTACCTGCAAATGCCATGATTTTATTCTTTATTGATGTGTAATATTCCATTGTGTATATATGCCACATTTTTAAAATCTATTCATCTACTGTAGGGCATTTAGGTTGGTTCCACAGTTATTTTGAATTGTGCTGCTATAAACATTGATGTGGCCGTGTCCCTGTAATATGCTCTTTCTAAGTCCTTTGGGTATAGACTGAGAAGAGGGATAGCTAGGACAAATGGTGGTTCCATTCCTAGTTTTCCAAAAAATCTCCATACTGCTTTCCATATTGGCTGCATCAACTTGCAGTTTTTAAATTAGGTCTTTATAGATATACATAAAGGTGAAATTTACTGTGATATATTTGTATATGTACATAGCATAATTTGTTCAATTTTATTTCATCATCTCCCTTTTGCCATCCCTCCTCCTTCCCCCTTTCTCCCCTTCATCTGGTCCATTGATCTCCCTTCTGTTTTCATGATATTCAACTTCTCTCACAGTGCTTTTTTTTCCTGTTTATTTTGGTCTAGCTTACATATATGAGAGAGAGTCAACCCTCAACTTTCTGAATCTGGATTATTTCACTTAGCATGGTAGTCTCCAGTACCATGCATTTACCAGCAAATTCCACAATTTCATTCTTCTTTATGGCTTAGTAAAATGCCATTCTGCATCTTTACCACATTTTCTTTATCCATTCATTTGTTGATGAGCACTTGGGCTAATTCCATAACTTGACTATTATGAGTTGCGCTGTTATGAGCATCAATGTGGTTCTATCACTATAATTTGCTGATTTTGGTTTTTTTTTTTAGGATAAATATCAAGGAGTAAGACAGCTGGGTCATATGGTGGTTCTATTCCTAGTTTTCTGAGGAATCTACATACTGCTTTCCAGTACTAGTTTGTAATCCCATCAACAATATATGATTGTAACTTTTTCCCCAGATCCTCGCCAGTATTAATTAACATTTGTATTCTTGATAATTACCATTCTGCCTGGAGTGAGATGGCATCTCAATATAGGTTTGGTTTACATTCCTCTGATTGCTGAAAAAAATTGAACATTTTTAAAATATATTTGCAATGTACATTTTTGGCTTGCTGCAAGGTTTCGATTACTTTCTAGTGTTTTGCAAAAGTTAGTTCTGACAACTTTTCCAGTTTTTGTTGCTTATGGAGGAGAAAAACTCTGAAAGCCCTTACTCTACCATTTACTGAGTTAATCTTACAGCCTGATTTTTTTTAAATAAAGTATTGTTGGGAAGACAACCATGTTCATCCTTTTCCATAGTGTTTATCACTCTTTCCCACTGTCATGGCAGATTAAGGTAGTTGCTAGAGAGATTTGTCTGGAACACATAGCCCATAATATTTACCATATGACCTTTTGTAGAATATTATAACATTATATTATATCTTTTTTCACTACAATTTTGGTGACAACATAACATTATTTATTATGTATCATTTTAATAATCTGATAATATTACATATTATTTTAATAACTGGTAAGAAATCAAATTCAATTCATTTTAATTATAATTGATATCAATAGCATATGAAACAAAAGTTCATGAGTACTGCTACTTTCAATCACTGGGTCTTCACATTAAAACAATGCCAACAAGAATTCATCACTTTGCCACTGTTCTCTGCCTTTTACTGAGATGATTTCATTTGAGAGTGCTGATTCCATTATGGTGGCAAGATAGCTATTAGTCTTTTACATGACATTTTGTTAGCCTGGCAATCTCACCATGAAAAGAACTTCATTCTGTCAAGAGCTTGAGTAAAAGTTTCAATGGTGACTCTCCTCAAAACAAACTGAAGCATATATCCTTTCACTTCAACAATCATGGTGATTAGCAAATTTAGGCTTATTTTTTTTTCTAGATAGGCTTTGGCTTTGCTCTTTAACACAACCACCTCAAAACTTTTTGGTTTAAAGTTAGAATTTTTTTTTTCTCATGAATCTGTGAATCTTCAGTTCAGACTACCTTCTCTTAGTAGGTCTTTTCATCTTGCCTGAGATCACTCAGTGACTGCCAAACCAGCTTGTAGCTGGCTAATATAAAACAGTTTAGTTGGGAGAGATTATCACTGCTCCATATGATGTCATTCTTCTAAATGCCAGCTTGGAAGATGTCAAATGCCATTCGGCCCATGAGAATCCTATAGCTGCGAAGCAAAAGAATATACTCTCTCTTAAGGTCTTTGCTTATACTCGAAAAGTTACTTTGCAAACGGGATGGATACAAACATGGGAATCATTGTTCCCATTTCTGTAAACAGTCTAACAAAGGAGGCTACTAAGAAGCACAGGGACTAGATGTTGAATTAGAACAACTAGCATATGCACATAACCATGTGTTAAATATTATTTCATGGAAAATGAAATGAAAAATTTCAAACAAAAACATTTTTATTTTTTTAATGAAAAAGCAAAGTTTACAGACTGAATTTGCTTTTCTTTAGTGAGATCACATTATCAGTAAAAACTTAATTCAAATTATATATCTATATCTATTAATCACATACATATATATGCATTCCCATATTTATTTACTCATAGTGTGTGTCATTTAATCTTCACAAGAATGCAGGAGATAAAAGAATCTTCTTTTTAAAATAGCTAATTTGTATTTTTCAGTACAGCATTTACAGGGTATGAAAAACATTTTCTTACACAGTATTTTATATATAATGCTCAAAATTAACATGTTTCAATGTAGGATAATCTTCCATTAAGTAGGATTCTTTCCTATGTGAAATGCAAATCATCTTTCAAATTTGGACCAACTCTATTTCTCATGCATCAACATAGAATAGAAAATTAATGAAGCTAATAGCAAATATAGATGTGTAAACTCAGGGGAAGATGAACAGAAAATGCATACATGATTGAAAATAAAAAATTAAAAATTGGCAACTACAAAATTAAGGTAGTCTAGTCATAACAGATACATATTTTATATATGTAATAAGAACAATTAAATATTTTCATTGGACAGGAGTAAAAGACTCATGTTCAAAAATAAAAAGAAAATTAGTTGCATGCAGGATGTATTTAAAATTAATAGAATGTGATAGAGCAAAGGAAACAGCACAGAAACTTCAACTATAGAAACATGATTCAAGTAAGGCAGCTTTGTCAGTTTTTCCTTATGTCAGGACTAAATAGCAGCATAAACTAAATTGAGCATAGGCATATTTAAGCAGTATCCTTGTTTAAAAAATTGATGGTAAAGAGATGAATATCATTCAAGATGATAGTCATTAATCAATCCTCGCCTAATGAATGATTCCTGATAGAAAAAAGTTATTTCTTTTTTAATATAACTTTCTGAATTGTCTTCTCTATCACCATTGGAGGATGATGTTATTATAGAATTCTCAATTTATAAAGGAGGAAGCCTCCACCAAGGAGAGTTTACAAATATGCCCAAAGACACAGGTGATAAATGATAAGAGGAATTCACCTCTGGTTTATCTTACTCCAAAGAACTTGACTGTTAGACTGTGCTGCTTCCAGGATAAATGAAAACTGTGATGGATTAATTGTAACAATTCATAAAACCTATGGATTCCCTCAACTTACTCTGTGAAGATGAGAAATGGACCATAGGCTATCTTCTACTCAGAGGTAGAGTTCCCTACTTTTCTTACACAAGCGTATGGTAAGTGGAAAGACCACAGTCTTGACCACACTGGCTGAACTCATTCATAGAATCCAAATTATGCCAAGTGTTCAGAGAATGGTAGTTGACAAACCAAATGCTTCACCCTTAAAGGGTGGCAATGAAGAATTTTCAGTTTCTTATTTAAATGTGCAAAGGAAAGAAAACTTTGGGGCTTTGCACCTGCTGTGGACTCCTGGCTCTACTTCCTAGTTAAATAATATTAGGCAAGTCACTTAATTATGCTGAATCTTGATTTAACTATTAATAATATTGAATGATGATAATAATAGCATCATTATTATAACATTAAATTCATATTTACAATGTGTGTTTAATAATATCTGTCTCACACTAAATATTTGATGAATGATGATGATGATGATGATGATGATGATGATGATGATGACAATGATGTTTGCAGATTCAATGGAGTCTCATGAAGAACATTTGTACAATACAACAGAATCTTACAGAGAACATTTATGGGTTTTTATTTTATAATTTTTCAGCCCAAATATATCACTCTTTTCTTAAAACTTAATGGAGATGAAGTTTCCCAATTAAAAAAAAAAACTTTGTTGGGACTGAGGATATATATTTCAGTTGGTAGAGTGTTTGCCTCATGTGCACAAAGCCCTGGGTTCAATCCCCTTCCCCCCCCCAAAAAAAAAACAGTTTGTTAAAAGAAGGTAATTCTCACTAGGTAATTTTTCTCATGCTTCTGTGTCTTACTGTTTTTGAATGCATAATCCTTCATGACAGAGAGATGCAGGGTAAGAAACAGTTGATGTAAAAGCTGTATCAAAGCTCAGTAAAAATCTGGACATTGCCCTCTTTGCTTCTTAATATTTTCTTATCATTTTTTCAGGTGTGTAAAGAGAGATAAGAGATGATACTTTTTTTCTTACCCATATAGGGCTATAAGAAATAAAACAGACAACTTAAGTTCCATTCTATTCTCTACCTAATAAAATGCTACGTTTGTACATAAATATGTATGATTCAAAATATTCCTTTTTTTGGTTTTATATTTTTGCTTTGAGTAGTATTGTGAGAAAAGTCATTCATTTATTCAACAAGGACTCTTTAGGTACCATACACTGCTCAACAATTTGGGTAGAGATTCTTTAGCTTCGGGGAACTTCTTCACTGTGCTGCATGCCACTTTCCTCAGCCATGACAACAAATATATATCTGATGGACTTCAGAGGCACTAAACTTTTGCTTGTCTCTCTCATCAAGATATAAGCTATCATTAACAAAATAGTAAATCAGAAATTTTAAAAGTGAAAATTTGGTTATTATGAATTACCTGTCAAGACTTCATGTGTGAAAATAAAGGTGAATTGTATTCAAACAAATAGAATCTGCAAGATATGTGTATGATTGAATCTTACAACTTATTGGATAAAGAGTAGGTATTGGACTTTGAAGTTCTGTTAAATTCATAGTTGTGAATCAAGATAATTGTGAGCCAAGTGTTTACACATGTCAAAACATATATCTCTGCTTACATATCACTTGTTAAATTAGGTATCTCATACTCTGAAAAAAATAAATGTATAATCTTAAAATGCAGGAGCAAATAATGGACATTATTTACTCTTTTTCAAACACTTACTACTACCAGAGTGACAATAAAATTTGAAAATTTAGAAAACAAGATGTTACGGGAAAAATAAGCTTAAAATGAAAGTCCCCTGGGGTGTCAGAGATCATGAGGATGTTTTTCATCAAAAATACTGACAACAATCAAAGATTAATAATATTGATGTAAACCTCTATGAAATTTTACTGTCCTATTGCCCTGGGGCCAAAAGCCTTTGGTCCATCTTGGGCAGGGCCTCTCTAATATGGATGTGATATGGTTACCTGACATTTGTATGTGATTCTGCAGGGACAACCACAGGTGCTTTGAGCCTCAGAGTGGGATGGAAATATTTATAACAGAATTTTAATCCATCATTGCTTTCCCTGTTCTGTACCTTCCCACACCTGAAAATAAAAGTCCCACCATAGCTGGGCACACACACCAATGCTCACACATTTGAATTCTTTGAGTTCAGAGCAAAAATAAAATTAACGATGACTACTTCACATACCCCCTTTCTGGGAAGTCGCTTTTGCTTGCCTCCAGCAGCAGAAGTAATTAGAAGTCGAGTATATTTTGTCACTTGACTTTATCTGTCAAAATGTTGTTTTATGCCTGCTGTTTTTAAGTCTGTCTGCATCCCAGCTGAGGCCTTTGTGCAGACAGTAGTACAGTTGTGCCTTTTTCCCTTGCTATGTGGTACAGAGGAGAGTGTAGGTAACCGTTGGTGAGCTAACCAAGAACTTCAATAACTCCCACAGGAAGAGCCTGTGGGGAGTTTGTATTTTTGGCCATGAATCCAGGGTTTTCATTTTAAGTTTCAGGGTGCGTCATGCAGTTGAGCACTGATTGAATGGGGGCACTAGAGGCTCTAGGGATCAAGCTGTGACATTTTTCCTAGCCTAAAGGCTGCTCACAGTTATTACTGCACAGTTCTTGCTGACTGCTACTTCAGAGAAACACAGGGAGAAGGGGCTTGTGCTTCCGAGTGTGGGTGGTCGAATAAACTCTTTTAGCAGCAGCAGTTGGTCTATTTAGCCTGAAAAAGAGACCACCAGCAGCCCCCAAAGTGCTAAAAAAATTACAATCAATTTTAAAAATATATATTATATTACATAAAAGACTGTAAGAGTGAGTGCTGAGCATTGCTTCACAGGTATTACCAGCTGCTAAATGAGGCAGTCACAAGCAGCCAAGCGGGATTTATCCTGTAACCCAGAGAATTTCCAACTCTCCCACCACTCTACCCTTCTCTCAGGAGGAAGAGAGAGATAAAAACTCTAAACAAAACAAAAAATAGCAGCAGAAAGAAAAGAAACACAGCTGGTTAGAGAAAATGTACTGAAGGGAAGTACTGAAATTTAGTAGTCATGGTGGTTATCATTTGGTTGTAAAGTATTTAAGGTTTGTTTTTATTTATAGGGACTCTAAAGGCCCACATGTAGACCTAACATTTAGACAGTGATCAGGGACCAACTTACATCTTCAAATTCATTTCAGAGGTTGATTGTCAGTATTTTTTTAAAAATATTTATGTCAACTAGGTTTTAAAGGGTTGTCTCACAGTTTTAAAAACCATGTACTATATCACTCTAAAATTAAACTAATTTTACTTTAGTTTAATACATTCTAGACTCCTAAAGTTTTTCTAAATGCTAATTTATATGTTTCAGTAAGGCATAAAAGACACTTCAACCATTATATCAAATTAAGGGATTGGATCTTTTATCCATACAATCAGAAGTTCAAGGGTGAAGGTAATTTGCATGCAACATTTACATGGGTAGAATGACTTGTGACCTTAATTCTAAAGACACAAAATAGAATTTATTCCACACTTTGTGGCTCTTATCAAACCTCAAATTTAAATTGTAGGATGTGACATAATTCACTTTTGTGGGATGGTCATTAAGAAAAGGTTTCACATCTTAGAGAATTCAGAGATATACCCAGCTTCAGAATTTTCCAGTAATAGGAAAAAATCAATGGTAGTCTGAAAACATTAAATAGAAAATTCCAGAAATAATCCATGATTTTGAAATCGCCACTGTTCTGGGTGGTATGATAAAATCTCATGCTGTCCCACTCTGTTCTGCATATGACAGAAACCATCTCTTTGTCCATCATATCTGCACTGTTTAAACTATCTGTCTGCTAGCCACCTAGTAGCCATCTTGACTGTCAAATTGGCTGTCATGGTATCACAGTACTCATACATAGGCTTCAGAATTACTCATGGTTTCAAGTATTCACTGGGGATCTTGGAACAAATCCCCTGCTGATAAAAGGAGACTATTGTACTTAAATTAATTATGTGTAGTCTCTCCAGAAACCAGGTGGTTTCAAGAACCCATACCTGATGCACAAAAGTTGTTAGAAACTCATATAAAAGAAATGGTGTGATTAGAAAATGGCAGCCACCGATTTCCACAGTCTGGCTCCTCCTTTCATTCAAGACTCTTCAGCCAGTCTACCTTTGACAGTCTCCATTTCTATTTCACCCTCAAAGTTTTTGAAACGAAATTATTTTAGTTTTCATGGCCTGCTTTTCCAGTTTCTGATCTATAGCTTTTTCTTCTGCTAATGATTTCATCATCTCTTCTGACAAGAGGATCTGGATTAGGCTCTGAGCGAGGTGAAAGTTTCTCCAGCTGGTGTTGAGGCTTTCCATTAACTTCTCATACATGTCTCCTTAATAAAGTGTGACCTGATATTTGCAAGGCTTCCTCTTTTCCTCATTCTAATCCTAGCAGTTAATTGTATAATTCTTTATCATTTTCTTCCATTTGGAGTCATATAATATATATAAAATTCATCTTCCCTTTGACAATCCTTTATGTATTTAAGTCTGTGCTCTTGTTCCGACTATCTTCACCAGCAGAAATCAACTCTAATTCTTGTAAAACTTCCTTGAATTTCTCTTACAATGTGAATCCTAGAATAAAAAAACTTTAACACCAACTATGCTGGCAAATGAGATATTCCTTCCATTCCCTTTAATACTATTGTTCTCAAATTTTATTCACTGTTTCAGAAGTTTAATTATACCAAGGAACTGAAAACTTAACTAAAAGTAAGCTATTTTCATAGAAACTTCCATTATTCTAAAATCTTCTCTATCCTGTAGATTTATGGTCATCTCATTTAGTTTTGTCTTTTAAGTATATTTCTACAAATGTGATCTTATTGACTATAATCCTAGATAAAAAAATTTAGATTTTAAAAATCTTTTAAATATATAATCTCTTAGTGAATATGTTGTATGATACCATACAAATTTTGAATATGTGACAGATATACTTTATAAAAAATTTTCCATCAAGTTTTATAAATATTTATTAAGCATCTATTGTGTGTGCCAGTAATACATTTAAATGATTCAGACTTATTTCCTGCCATGAAGGACTTTATAAAACTATAAACTCCATATCAGAGGGGCCATGTCTGGCAAATTTGACACTTTGACACTCAGTCTCACAAGGCTCTGATGTCCTATGAATTAATGAATAGAGGTTAGAGAGGAAGCAGCAATATGAACAACAAATAGGATACACTATGACAAATGCCAATCTAATTTCCACCAAAATTTATGACCACGGGCACAATTATCAAGCCCATTCCTTGCAGCTAGAACTTTTCTTCTACATTTAATTTACTCTAATTGAACCCTTTCAGTAAATTACATTTAATCCAGTAGACTCCCCAGGAAATCAAGTACTCTAGTGAATTCAAGATACATTGGTGCTTAAAATATGGTGATCAAAACAGACTGTTATCAACTACTTGTTAGAAATGAAGATTTTATTGAACATTTACTGAAGCCTCTCCTCCTATAGCCAAACCAGGGAAGATTTTATAGAACCAAGCTGGTAAAAAGATTTTGTTTTTATAGTGATAGTTAAAAGGAACTCAAGAATGAATGCAGAGTCATTATGAGTTGAAAGCCAAAGTAAGAAGTTCAGCAGAGGAAGAGGCCAAGGATAGGTTTGAATATTTGATGATGTTCATATGATGGTTCTTAATGCTAAGAAGACTGTATCATTAAATTATGACTTATTCTATCCTGGCTGAAACTTTCCTGGCTTCTAAATGATCATGCATTTGAGTTATAAATTCTTGCAATTCCAGAATTTTATTGAAGATTAATTGGAAAACACTATGCATAAATCCCCTTATCAATATGCTTCCCTTTTTGGTAAAGCAGAAAAATATTAACTATTTTTTGTTATTAAACCAATTCAACAAGTTTTGTAGAGATAGTTTTTAGTTTTTTGTGTGTCTATATTACACATTTCTTCTTGCCCATAGTAATAACTGAGCTACTTTATAAAAAAACTAAATATAAATAATTATGCTGTTTTAGAATAAAATTAACTGTTACAGAAATTCTGAAATTTCATGTGGTTTGCATTATACTCTGCTTCAGTTTTGAAACAGACCTTTGGGGATATGTTTTGTTTTTAAAGTTATCCTGCTATTACATAGCATATTACAAGAAATTCATTTAACATATACATGTGCAAAATGTTGAATAGTCTCAAAATGGAAGTGTTTCTTTAGTGTAGTGTAGTAGATTTTTAAGTGCTTGATTCCTTTATTCAATGGAAATATTATATGTGACCCAATTTAAACAAGAACAGTAATAAATAAAAAGAATGAACATTCTAAAGTTCCTGTGGTTGAATGAAGATGAGATTTGGAACAGAAAATTCCTATCCATCCAAAGGTGTCAAGTTCACATTCTTTCCATAGTTCTAAAGAAAATCTAACAATGCTCCTATAGAAGACTTTCCTTAAATACAAAGCATTGTCCAATGAAAAGCTGCTTTGATATTTAACAGTTTCTGGGTCTGGTTAACCATTCTTTGTATCTTCTTGACCAGGAGATTTTGTATAAGGTCACTCAGGTGAAAGTGACCCTCTCCACCGATCAGTGTCAGAGCACCTACCATGATTCAATGACAGCACATGATTCAATGACAGTCATTGTATGGTGTTGACCCCTGGACACACAAAGAACAGATGCATTCAGATGTCAAGTGCCTCTAAAAAAAGCCCAGCTTAGTTATGAGTGGTTGTGCTTTAAACCCCTTTAAACAGATTTATCCATGAATGTTCAAGTATTTTTTAAATGTACATTACAGAAACAGCTACTGCAGTTTTTTTTAATCCTTCAAAATTATTATTTTTTTGTTTCAAGGTTGATCAAAGTATCTCACATTTCTCATTAATGTAAAATGTAATAGTGTTTTGAATCAGGAAGGAGCATTTGCCATTTTCAAGATAATAGTGCAATGATACAGGACAAAATTTATTAAGTACTAGCCGTATAACACAATAGCAGTTCAGTTTCTCTGAGTGTTTAGTTTTAAGAAAACAAACAAACCAACAATTATTGTTGTTCTCCATTTAGTTCATTAGCTAATTTCCTGGTACAACATAGTTGTGATATTTTATATTTGTGAAAGAGTAAGAAGAGATTCTAATAGGTAATAAGTTCATAAATTAAAATTAATTAGTTAAGTTTAATGGAGAGACAATTTTTCATATTTTAGGTATATTCCTTCTAAAACAGGAAGAAAAAATATAAACTAGATAATACTCCTCAAGATGTCTTACTAATATTTATGCCTTCTACACTATTTTTCTAGTTATTTTACTTTTGATAAAATTAACCAATGACTTACTCTGAATAGTCTCAAAATTCAAACACATAAAATATATATTCTTTATAGAAAGCAACCATTTTTTCAAGTTTATCTAACTATTATGCTGATTAATAGAGATGTCTCAAAAATATATTTTTCTCTTAACTTTTAGTGTTTTCAGTGATTGTTTATTTTCTGTAGTTGATCAGATTTATTTCTTGCTTGATTCTATTAGCCATCATTTCAGTAAATTTATCTCTGTTACTTATTAATATGCTTATTAATTTTTCTGTGCCTTATATGTAACCACATTATCCAAAAAATTATGTGTAGTAGTAAAATTATGTTATTTGTGATATTTTCTCGAAAGATTTTTGATGAAAGAAATTGAAATGTCTCATCAAAAGGAAATTCTTTATTATCTAGAAAACATTTAACCTCATTTTAAAATTTCTGTTCAAGGTTACATGAAGCCTAGATTATCACTACTCTATTTCTCCTTCTTTCCTACAGTTAAATGCTCTTTCATTGTTCTCATGAATCACTAAGCACTGGAAAGTAAGAGACATGGACTATCTCTATAGAAGAGGCGAAAAATCTCTTATTGAATTGTTAATGTCTTATTTTGCTTACATCAAAATGAATAATAATATTTGGGAACAAGAGAGAGTGATCCTTTCAGGGGAGTGACAATAGTCATTGAAGGGAAAGTTCATTCAATGACCAACAGATGTAGACTGAGCTGACTGGGGGGGGAGGGGGGGACATGGGTTTCACTTGTATTTCTGTTTTTCATTTAGCTGTGTCACTACAGGTAAATTACTTAAACTCTGCTAATTAACTATTAAGATCAATTATTCACAACTATGGCACTTAGTGTTATGGACACATTTTTCTATTATTATTTTAAAATTATTTGATTTTTGCATGTGTTGGCTCTCTGCAAAACATTCAGATGAAATTATTATGATAGGTATCTTAAAAATGTTTCTCAGATGAAAATTCCTTTAGAGACCATTCTAGTCAGTCATTGAAAGAACAGTGTGAAAGGGTTGGATCGAGGTATTTTCTATAGAGGAAGTAAGGAAGAACAAAGATAGAGAGTGGTATGGAATAGAATTGAAGATAATTTAGCTACTTCATTAAAATAAGCCAAGAGGCATGAAATTTCTATAAAGGACCAGAGAGTAAGCTGTTTGCATTTTGCAGAACACAAGACCAACGTCCCTAGGATACAGTTCTGCTCTTGTGGTGAGGAGGCTGAAACTGAAATGAATGAGGATGGCTGTTGCAATAAAGCATTATTCACAAAGTGGCAGAATTCTGGATTTGTCCATGCATCCAAGTTGTAGTTTACTGACTCTTTCAAGATATCACTGAATACCACAAAAGGGTGGAGACTTTTCTTCAGTTGCTGTCTTCTATCCTGTTGTTCTAAATTCCACTCAGGATTTGGGCGCCTTTGAAGATGGGAGATTCAAGCAAAAAAAAAAAAAAAAAAAAAAGAAAAGAAAAAAAGAAAAAAAAGAAGAAGAAGAAAAAGAAAAAATTAAAATGAGAAAGAAATCAAACAGACTCCAACACATAAGATATAAATGTACCAGATTCTTGAAAAAATATCAGACATACACAAAAATTGTCCTCTATTACTCACTAGAGTTTAGTAATGATATATATGGTAGTTTTAGCTTAAATTTTCTTCTAAAACTATGAAAAATTGGACACAACTTTATAAAATGTTACTTGAGTTGATTTTATAATTAGGTACATAATTTAACAAGCTTGTAAACGTCCCAATTACGTGTTTACTATATAACCAGTTTATTTGAATGTATGTCATTTCCAAAAATACAAACTAAATCTTATATTTTTTTCATGTTATTACTTTAATTTTATTTTAATTTTACTACTCATTTCTGTTTATATATAATATATTCAGTTTCTCAGACGCCTAATTGACAGCCATCACACCACTGTTTACATTATCGTCATAACTTTAATGTGATATATACTCATTAAAGCGATAGCACTGCTTCATATAATTTGCTCTACCCATCTTTCTCTTACAATCTGAAGTTACCTTTATATTTCGGTATAATAAATAATCCATCTAGTATGAAGGACTGTAAATAATGCCCATGAAACCAAACTAGCTACATTAGAAATGATAAGTAAAATGTTTTGAGAACATATAGCATTCCTTTTCACTAATACAACTCAAGTGATTATGACCTGGCCTACTTTTTACCTTTCTGAGTGCAGCAGAAGCATTCATCAAAGAAGATCTACCATGCCATTATTGGGAAAATGTTCACATATCAGATGAAAAAGGGCCAAAAAGGGTATTTTATTCTTTGGGGAAGAGACAAATATATGGAGGCCAATTTTATTTCTTAAACTATATGCTGTCTCTGGCATTATTGCTACTATTAAGGATCTATTAAATGCCAACAACATAGACACCAGGAGCAGCTCATTAGTGCTGATGGAAAGAACATTTTGAGATGGAAAATAATTCCTGCTTAATGCTGATGTATATAATGTTCTCGTAGAAAAAAAAATTTAAAAATGGATGGCTTCAGAAGAGTTCTGAAAGCACACTAATGTTAATAAATATAGGATAAAACTGACAAAAGTGCAATACCATTAAAAAAAAACAAAAAAAAATCACTGGCTACACATTTTATTTTTTACTTTTTTTGCATCTCTCAGTCCCTTTGGCCAATAGGTGTTTCTTTTCTCTCTATTTTCTCTATCTTTTGTGTATTATGTTTTACTTTCGCCAAAGGAACCCTGAAAGTTCCTCTAAGTTTACTTTTTTCGTGATCTTCTTTAAAATCATAAATTTGGCAATGCAGAAGAAGAAAAACTGTCATCAATATGAGGTTAGCTGCCAAAAAGATGTGTGCTGTTTGACCTCATCTCAAATTCATGATCACTCTTTCATTTGAGTATGCAATAGAGAACACCACTGAAACTAGTACACTATTTCTAATATACACTTTAAAAGATTCATATTCTCATAATACCATTCTTCCCAGTATGTATTTTTAACATGGCACAAGGAATATTTGGTTGTGATTTTTAGATCATAAGTGATCCATTTGTTACTTAAAGAAGTGTTTGTACACATTGCAAACAAAGACCTCCCGTTTACCTAAAACTTACTGTTTCCTCTCATAACCTAATAGTGCTCCAGTTGTGTGCTGTGCTTTTCTTTAAACATACTTTACAAGAATTATTTTTATAAGTTTCCACTAACCATACAGTCCTAGAAATATTTAAAATTTACTTTCATTGTTCCCTTTTGACCTCAGAGCTACATTCTAAGATCCTCATCTGTTTGACCCTTATCAACTCTTTCGTCAGCGACAGACTTGTCACAGAATTCACCAAAGCTGATTTCTTTTCTCTAAGGAGGCAGCTGTTCACTTCTTACAGTCTTTTGCCCCAAGCACTGACAACTAGAAAACTAGCTTCTAATGTGGTTACAAATCTTGATCCAGCTGGTGACTCCTTTTCAACAATGAAGGTTACTATGAGTCCCATGGTAGCAGTTAGAATTGAAACTATGCTCTAAAGGACTTTAGGCTCCATATGGTAGCCCTTTAACCTTACACTGGGCCCAGCTCTGGCCCTCAAGCATATGCCTTCTACAAATTTAGTACATTTATGTCTCTGTAAGTTTATCTCTTTTTATCACTGTTGCAACCTGTCCCTCATATACCAAGATATTAAAAATTAAGTAATTTAATTTACACTATTTTTAAATATTTTCTAGTATTTCTGAGTCAGTTATACAGAGTTTAAAGTTTAAAATGTACATTTCATTTTAGGCTTTGGTATACCCTGTGTCAGACTATGAGTGCACAGCAAGTTATCAAATACCTATTCTTTTATAACACTTTAAGAAATGTGTGCATTATAGAATTAAATATAAACTTATTAAAGGGCAGGAAAGAACTAACTCAGAAATATTAGAAAATTTAAAACTAATGTATTTTCATATTTTTTATGTTAAATTAATTTAATATTTATAAATATTTATAATATATTTATATACATATAATGGTTTGTAGAAGGCAGGTTGCAAGAGTGAGAAAAAGAGACAAACTTACACAGGGACGTATGTGTACTAAACTTTGAAGCAAACATATGCTTGAGCATCAGAGCTGAGCCCAGACAAAGGGTAAAAGCACTACTATATGAACCCTAAACATTCAGCATGAACTTATTAAAAGGTAGGAAAATGAGCAAATGGCAGATGAAGGCAATTAAAGTTTTAACATTTAAAAATTTTTTCCAATGAAAGATGTCTAAATCACAAAGTTAATGAGCAATGCTGGTTCAACGTACTTGCTGTAATCCCAGTGACTCAGAAGGCTGAGGCCAGAGGATAATAAGTTCAAGGACAGCCTCAGCAACTTAGTGAGATCTTCCATAACTTGGACACTGGTCTTGAAATTTTTAAAAATTAAAACAAAACAGGGGATATAGCTTTGTGGTAATAAGCACCCTCTAAGTAGCAATACAAGAAAGCTAATGAGTTTAAAACACAACTTCAACTTACATTTGAATGAGTACATTTTTATGTAGAATAGTTCACCTACGTTACAAATTACAATTCTTTTTTTTTATAACTTGTTTTTATTTATTTAGTTTTATGTGGTTCTGAAGATCTAACCCAGTGCCTCACACATGCTAGGCAAGCACTCTACGACTGAGCCACAACCCCAAGCCCCCAAATGTTTTATTTTCACATATTTACTATCTTTCATTTTTCATTGCTTTGTTCATCAAAATTGCAACATTTTATAATTCCTCAGAAAAATATCATTTATTTCCACCTGACTTTTTAAATATAAGTAGCAGAATCATAACCAGATGGTGAAATTTTTTTTATGTGGGGAAGGGGCTAGGATTGAACCAGGGATTGAACTGAGAGGCAGTCAACCACTGAGTCACCTCCCCAGCCTTATTTCGTATTTTATTTAAAGATAAGGTCTCACTGAATTGTTTAGTTTCTCACTATTGCTGAGGCTGGCTTTGAACTCATGATTCTCCTGTCTCAGCCTCTCGAGCCACTGGGATTACAGGCATGCTTCACCATGCCTGGCTGGAATGAATATTTTTATATTTCTTTGTAAAATCATGACAATTAATGAACTATATTTGCTGAAATGACTGAAGAGGACACTAAAGATATGTTGTATTTCACTATAATTTAAAAATGACACTTTTTTTGTATAAACATATTTCAAATTTATGTTATTTAAAATTGTTTTCATGTTCAAACTAAAATAAATTAAAGGAATTTAGACTACTCAAATAAATAATGTTTTTTTCATCAGCCAGGCAATTTTTTTTAAAAAAATTCTATTCTAATTTGATATATATGGCAGCAGAATACATTATACTTCATATTACACATATATAGCACAATTTTTCATGTCTCTGGAGGTATACAAAGTATATTCACATCATTCCTGTCTTCATAGTGTACTTAGAGTAATTATATTCATCTCACTCCACCATCATTTCTACCCCCATGCCTGCTCCCTTCCACTCTCACCCCTTTACGCTATCTAGAGTTCATTTAATCTTCCCATGCTCCCCATCTAAGCCCACTATGAATAAGCCTCCTAAGATCAGAAAAAAAAAACATTCTGCATTTGGTTTTGGGGGATTGGCTAACTTCACTTAGCATTATATTCTCTAACTCCATCCATTTACCTGCAAATGTGATGATTTTATTCCTTTACTACTGAATAATATTCCATTGTGTATATATGCCACATTTTCTTTATCCATTCATCAACTGAAGGGCATCAAAGTTGTTTCCACAGTTTACATATTATGAATTGTGCTACAATAAACATTGATGTGGCTGTGTCACTAATAGTATGCTGTTTTTAAGACCTTTGGGTATAGACCAAGGAGTGGGATAACTGGGTCAAATGGTAGTTCCATTTCCAGTTTTCCAAGGAGTCTCCATATTGCTTTCTATATTGGCTGCACCAATTTGCAGTCCCACCAGCAATTTATGAGTGTGCCTTTTCCCCCCGACATCCTCACCAACACTTACTGTTGTTTATATTCTTAATAACTGTCATTTTGACTTGAATGAGATAAAATCTTACAGTAGTTTTGATTTGCATCTTTCTAATTGCTAGAGACTTTGAACATTTTTTCATATATTTATTAATTGATTGTATATCACCTTCTGAAAAGTGTCTGTTCAGTTCCTTTGCCCATTTAGTCATTGGGTTGTTTTTCGATGTTTGGCATTTTGAGTTCTTTATAAACCCTAGAGATTAGTGTTCTATATGATGTGCAAGTGGTAAAAATTTGCTCCCAATCTGTAGCTCTCTATTCACCTCACTGATTGTTTCTTTTGCTGAGAAGTAGTTTTTAGTTTGAACCCATCACATTTATTGATGCTTGATTTTAACTCTTGTGCTATGGGAGTCTTATTAAGGAAGTAGGAGCCCACTCCACCATGATGAGGATCAGGGCTACTTTTTCTTCTAATAGATGCAGTGTCTATGGTTTAATTCCTTTGATCCACTTTGAGTTGGGTTTTGTGCATGGTGAGAGATCGGGACTTAATTTCATTTTGCTGCACATGGATTTCCAATTCTCCCAGCACCATTTGTTGAAGAGGCTATACTTTCTCCAATGTATATTTTTGGTGCCTTTATTTAATATAAAATAACTAATTATGTGGGTTAGTCTCTTGTCCTCTATTCTGAACCATTGTTCTACATGTCTATTTTGGCACCAATACTATGTTGTTTTTGTTACTATTGCTCTATAGTATAGTTTAATGTCTGGTATAGTGATGCCACCTGCTTCACTCTTCTTGCTAAGGATTGCTTTAGCTATTCTAGGTCTTTTACTTTTACAGATGAATTTTGCTTGAATTTTGATTGGAATTTCATTAATTTTGGTAGTATGGTTATTTTGACAATATTAATTTTTCCTATCCAAGAACAAGGAAGATCTTTCCATCTTCTAAGGTCTTCTTTAATTTTTTTCTAGTGTTCTGTAGTTTTCATTGCAGAGGTCTTTCACCTCTTTTGTTAGATTTATTTCCAAGTATTTTTTTTAGGCTATTGTGAGATAGTTTTCTTTGTTTCCCTTTCAGAGTATTTGTCACTGATATATAGGAATGCCTTTGATTTATGGGTGTTGATTTTTTATCCTGCTACACTGATAAATTCATTTACTAGTTCTAGAAGTTTTCTTGTAGAGTGTTTTGGATCTTCTAGGTATAGAATCATATCATCTTCAAATAGTGTTAATTTGAGTTCTTCTTTACCTATCTGTATCCCTTTAATTTTTTGGTCCATTAAATTCCTCTGACCAGTGTTTCAAGAACTATGTTAAATAGAGGTGGTGAAAGAGGGCATTTCTGTCTTGTTCCAGATTTTAGAGGAAATGCTTTCAATTTTTTTACATTTAGAATGATGTTCATTGCCTGAGGCTTAGCATAGATAACATTTATGATGCTGAGATATGTTCCTGTTATCCCTAGTTTTTCTAGTGTTTTGAACATGAAGGGGTGCTGTATTTTGCAGAATGCTTTTTCTGCATCTATTGAGATGATCATATGTTTTTTATCTTTAAGTCTATTGATGTGATTAATGGCATTTATTGATTTCCATATGTTGAAACAGCTTGCATCCCTGGGTTGAATCCCACTTGATCCAAGTGAACTATCATTTTAATATGTCATTATATTTGATTTGCCAGATTTTTATTGAGAATTCTGAAATATTATCAAATCTATTCATTCATAACTATGCATTATCTTTTTGGATGATATTTTTTATTTGTTATTTTTAGATATACATAATATTTTGGCATATCATACATACATGGAGTGCAACCCATTTCAATTTTGATCCCATTCTTGTGGCTGAACATGATGTGGAGTTATGCTGGTCATGTTTTCATGTATGAGCTTAGGAAAGTTATATCCAATTAATTCCACTATCTTTCTTATTTCCATCCCCCCACCCTTACCTTAATTCTCCTTTTTCTAATCTAATAAACTTCTATACTTCCATTCTCTACCATCCCCTGTTATTGGTTAGCATCCACATATCAAAGAGGACATGCAAGCTTTGTTTTTTGGGGATTGGCTTATTTAGCTTAGTATGATATTCTCCAGTTCTATCCATTTGCCCACAAATTCCATAATTTCATTCTTCTTTATAGCTAAGTAATTTTTCATTGTATACATATACCACATTTTCTTAATCCATTCATCTGTTTAAAGGCACCTAGGATGGTTCCTTAGTTTAGCTAATGTGAATTGAGCTGCTATAAACTTTGATGTGTACTGGGGTTGTGGCTCAGGGGTAGAGTGCTTGCCTAGCATGTGTGTGGTGCTGGGTTCGATCCTCAGCACCACATAAAAATAAATAAAATATGATCAAGTATAACTAAAAAAATTTAAAAATAAAATAAAAACATTGATGTGGCTGCATGGTATTAATTATCTTTGTTCAGTTTAGAGTCTATATGCACACACAATATTATCTTAATTTTATCTTTCTTTCAATGTGCATGTTGGAGAAAAAAAGAATGAATGAATATAAGATACCACTTTGAAACCATTTAAAGAAAAATAAACTGAAATTTCTACATAATGTAAATTAGAAAAATAGTAGATGATAAAAGATGGGTTGATGTTAAAATAATAGGCCACTTTGGCAAAGCACTTTAATTTTTGTCATTGTTAAAAATCGCCTTTTTTAAAAAGAAGTTTATTCCTTTCACATTTCTATGTCAAGATATTTTACACATTCTACTGTGGATGAAAATAAAAGTAATCAAAGCATGTTCAAGAAAGGTGCTGCTTACAGAATATATCAAAAATTTTATCAGTTCTTTGACACAACATGAACAAGAAGTTTACCCTATTGGTAGGGAAATAATAAGAAATATGTTAGGACCAAGTCAATTCAGACCCTGAATAATTAACAACAGATTATAAAAATATGTACTCCTCTGGTAACTAATAAAGAAAATTTCTATAGCCCCTCTACTGTGGAGGCTATTGGTCAAAATCCTCATTGCTAACAGAACTTGTTTAAGGATTTCCCCCTAATAGAGATAAAGCTTACAATAGATTACTAGCTACTTGGCATAGAACTTTCTATTTCCTGTTGAATGTTTGATGATATTAAAGAATTCTGGTTTTGGAACTAAACTTTAGTAATGAGGCCTGTCTTACATTTTTTCAGTAGAATATTATATTTATTGACCTTTTGTATGTTTCTTGTTGGTTTGCTTTATTTTGTTTTCATTTTGTCTGGCTGGAATTTACAAATAATTGACATGCCAATCAACTTTGAAGTTACAGATCTCACTGAATGAAATTTTAAAACACAATGATAGAATAGGCACTGTGATTATCAAGACTCTCCTGTTGGCTGGGCCCAGTGGCACATGCCTATAATCCCAGCAGTTTGGGAGGATGAGACAAGAGAATGGCGAGTTCAAAGCCATCTTCAGCAACTCAGTGAGGCTCTAAGCAACTCAATGAGACCCTGTCTCTAAATAAAACACAAAAAATGGTCTGGGAGTGTAGCTCAGTGGTTCAGCACCCCTGGGTTCAATCTCCAGTACATAACAAAACCAAAAACAAGATGCTCATATTGCAATAACATTTTGGCTTTTGACTCCAGTGTAAATACATTTACATATGTCTTTGTATACATGCATACAAATACAAACACGTATATATGCAATATGTTTACAAATGCATGTGGTGTTTTAGCCAGCTTTTTTGTTCCTGTGATCAAAAGACCTGACAAGAACAACTTAGGGGAGGAAAAGTTGGCTTTGTGTCATGGATTCAGAGGTTCAGTCCATGGTCAGCCAACTTCACAGCTCTGAGCTTAAGGTGAGGCAGAAGGGCATAGAAGAGAAAAGCAGCTCAATTCATGGTGATCAGGAAGCTGAGACAACTCAGCTCACTAGGTACAAGTATAAACCTCAAAGGCATGCCCCCAGCGACCTACTTTTTTCAGCCATATCCTACCTGCCTACTGTCACCACCACTTAGGTTATATAGGTGAATTAACTCGCTGATTAGGTTACAACTCTTGTAATTTCAGCATTTCACTTCTGAATGTTCTTGTGTGGTCTCACACAAGAGCTTTTAGGGGACACCTCATTTCTAAACCATAACATGTTCACACTGATGTAATTTTATGAGTCATTTATGTAACTAAGTCTTTTTAATGCTAAAGGAAAACTCAGGTTGACAAATGCTGCAATAATCTGGGGACAAGAGTATGTTGCAATGTTGTAGAGAATAAATCATAATTATTTTTATGAATAGAGAAGTAATACATGACATATTTGGAAATCTTGGAAAATCAGAAAAGCATGAATAAAAAATTTAAATTGATAATAATGGCAAAACAATACAAAAGTTGCCAGTTTCAAATTTTAGTTGTCATGCAAAAACTATTTTGAAACTGCATGAAGTATTTTTAAAAAACTAAAATAGAACATAGAATTTTAATGAAAAACTTTTGTTATGAGAACATTTTTATGCATTTAAATATATTTCATTTTTTTCTATTGTGGCATGAATATTTCTAACACAACTGTTTTTCTGTATCTTATTATTTATTTTTGATAAGTCTCAAAACTGCATTTATCAAATTATAGGGAGAATGGATACACTTCAAGGATTTTTAAAGCATATTGTCAAATTTCCTCTTTGGGAAAACTTACATTCCAGCCCAAAAGCAGGAAGAGAGTTTATTTTTTTAAGTGTTTGGACATTTTATAGGCACAAAATGGTTAATTTATGTTTCATTTCACTTTTAGTGGTTACCAGTGACAATAAGTATTGGTTTTCAAGGTATTACCAGCTATATTTCTCTCCTGTCATGTACTCCTTTTTTGTTTAATTTTTTGTGTACTGGGAATTAAACTCAGGGGCACTCAATCCCTGAGCCACATCCCCAGTCCTTCTTTGTATTTTATTTAGAGACAGGGACTCACTGACTTGCTTAGCCTCGTTTTTTTTTGGTGAGGCTGTCTTTGAACTTGTGATCCTCCTGCCTCAGTCTCCTGAGCTGCTGGGATTACAGGCATGGGTCACCTCACCTAACTTTGTTTATGAACTCTTTACCTATCTATACCAGGGTAACAGAGTTCTGTGCACCTTGTATAATCTTGTTTATTTTATATTGTTATTTATATCAGTAATATAATGTTCCTTTTCTTATTTTTTAAAATTAGATTTATTGAATACATAAAAATTGTTCACATTTATAGGATATTATGTGATGCATTAATTCATGCATACATTAAGAAATTTTTAATCTTGTTTTAGTTTTAGATGAACAAAAAACCTTTATTTTTTATTTTTGTCTTTTTATGTTGTGTGGAGGATGGAACACAGTGCCTTACACATGCTAGATAAGAATTCTACCACTGAGCTACAACCCCATCCCCAGCCCTACATTATGTAATGTTAATAATGCTGAATATACTCCTCAACATTTATTTACCTGTTTGTTTATTTATTTATTTATTTTAGAGCTTGGAATTTTACCCAGGGGTGCTTAACCAGTGAGCCACATCCTCAATCTTTTACAAAATATTTTATTTAGAGATAGGTTCTCACTGTGTTACTTAGGGCCTCACTAAGTTGCTGAGGCTGGCTTTAAACTCACAAGCCTCCTGCCTCAGCCTCCCAAGCTTCTGGTGTTACAGGCATGTGCCACCATATCATTTCTTTAATGTGACACATTAAAAATCTTCCTTTTATTTTTTTTTTTAAATATATAGCACAACATCAGTATCAATCACGCTACTGTGTGATACGAAACAAAACCAAAAATAGACAATTGGGATTTCTTTTCTTTGAAAAAAGTTTCATCCCAATTCAAGGAGAGAAAAATAATAATTTCAGATCATTGGGATGAATGTACTGAATATGGATGAATATATGCGGCATTATCTTACAGTACTTTTTTGTATCACAGATATCATTGTTTTCAAAAGATCAGTAAGATATTTTCTGAAAAACATCATTAACATCAAATTTTCTCCATAAATTTTATAAAATTATATTGTTTTTGATAAAAGAATAAGCTATTTATAAATATGTATTCAATTTTTGATGCATAATATAAAATTAATCATAGAGTAGACATTCAAATTTCAATATTTGAATTGTTCATATATAAATCATAAAATGTAATAATCTCACTCTGAAGAAAAAAGTTTTGAAAATACGTATCTTTAAAGCTATATTTCTGTTTTACCCCAATAGGCTATTGTCCTTTTCTAGCCATATTTGAAAGAAAGCAAAAAACAAGAGCTAACCTTTGTTAGGTACCAGTCGTAGCCGTACTCCTTTGTCACTGCACTATAAAGAATGCTGTGGCTAAAGTCTGTCCACTTTCCTTTTGGCAGCTTGAAACTGATCATTTATAAACTGATGATAGCAAAGTTTAGTCCATAATACATGTTCTATGTTTGATGAACAAATAAAATGCATCTATACTTAAAAGAGTATAAAAGCGATATTCAGAAATTAATCTTGCTATCTTGTAAAAACATTCATGTTCTTGCTTGAGTGGGCCTGGGTTACTAAGAATAAGCTACTTTGACAAGAACAGAGCAGGTAGGAGGCCACTGACATCTCCCTGCCTCAGACTCCCAGGCACTGGACACCTAAATCTTGCTCATTTTCATATTTTAAGGATCACTTAAGCCCTTGCTTTTACTTTTAATTCCCCATGGTGAAAAGTTTAGAGGAGTCGGACTACTCAGAGCTCCCACAGAAGAGAGAGGTCTTGAAATTAGTTGTTTTATGTTTTCGACTTTTGGATATAAAGTCATAAGCTATTTAATGCCCATCTGGGTTACTGTCTGAGTTTTCTGTAGAAATATTAAGTCAACAGAAGTTCCAAGTATTTAAATTTCCTTCAGTTTACTAAGGGCCTATTTAGGGGACAGGGACATAGGCAAAATAATTTATCTGTCAGAAGTCTTGGCCATCAAAGGATTCTAAGGCTTACATTATCAGAGGCCAACTATGTTTTCATTTATAAGAACAGGATTATAAAAGCTAGGAAAATACTGGGCTAGGGTTGTGGCTCAATGGTAGAGTGCTTGCTTTGCACATTTGAGGAACTGAGTTCGATCTTCAGCATGAGATAAAGAAATAAAATAAAATATGTGTCCATCTACAACTAAAAATACTTACAAAAAAAAAAAAGGCCAGGAAAATACCAAAATTGCTACCCTGAGATAGGTAGGATGTATGTGGAGGATCTAATATTCCAACTTGGCATGTCCTTCCTTCAGACACAATGCCTCTTGCCACTTCCTGACAGTTCTTCTGACTCCTCCTCTACTCTGACTTCTACTACCTACCTGGTACCCTGGTATCACTTGCTTTGCTACTTCTCCTTTCTCTGCGCCTTCTTAAGATCCTCTTATTTTATCTCCTCCAAACTTTACCACACAAAGCCTTGTTGGTCAACATCCCTATAAACTTAATTTACGATATATTAGATTGTAAATATATATTAATTACTTACACATATCACAATATATTACATCATGGCAGCAGACAATGACCTGAATTGCTGGCTTTAAAGTTTTACACCTAGTCCAAACAAGATTTGCTCTATCTAGTGAGAACTTCTTAAACCTTACAAGTGAAGATAAAATTTCACCAGGGAATTCAGTATACCTTTTGAAAATTGGATCCAGAAGTATCCTCCTGGTATCAGAGGATGGTGAAACTTGGTTGAATTGATTACCAAAGTAATGTCAGACATATAAATAAAATTTTGCCAAAGGAAGAATAAAAACAGTTTTTTTTTAAAAAAGAGAACAAGACCTCTTAGAAACCATTCCTGAGTTCTTTCATATAAAAATCAATCAGTCAAAATATCCAGTTATATATTCAGGGGAAAACAATAAATGTGTCCCAATATCAGAGACCATGTCACTAAGACTTTCAGAAAGTATCCTGATCTAATCAGAGATGCTATTATTATATTATTCCCCTTTGTTACTGATTGTCTTAAATCTGAGATGGCAGAGTTAATAACAAATATGAAAGTAGCATGGAAGACCTCCCTTCCTCTACAAGTTCCCACAGAACATTTTAAAATTATTTAGTTAAAAAATTATAAATAAAACTAATAACTTTTCACATTCTGCCAGTAGATAAACCCAGTAAGAAGGTTATCAGTAGGTTAATTTGGAAAGCAACTCAAAACAAAATAAGCTGACAACAGTAGCAGCAAAACACATACCTGTTAATATGGAGGATTATGGACGTTGGAAAACCAATAATTTTACAAATCTGAGAAGAAAAGTATAATCTTCATCCCCCAAATAATACAAATGTTTGATCAAAATTGCCCTTCACAAAATAAGGAGATGTTTTCATTCTATGGCAGAAACAGAATGTTTCATTTCTAGTTGTTGCTGGTATTTCTGAGCCTTGTTAGGCAGCCACCCATAGGAATGGAAGTGTCTACACAGACAGCAGTTACCTTTTCAACTCTGTAATGACTTTGGTACTTAGGAAATAACACATATTCTTACCTGGAAGTGTAACTACAGGTAGATGTGGAGACCTTATTAAAACTCAAATTTGTGACCTGCTTCTTAGTTGCAACTAAGGAGTAGGTTATTATTAAGTTGAATTAAGGGATAGGTTATAATTAAGACTTAAGTACATACTAAACAGCAGTGTCAACAAGAAAAGCTTATAAGCTTTTTTTTTTCATAAAAAAGTTTATAAGCTACTTTATAAGAACACCTGGATGGTCCAACAAGCTAAAAAATGGAAGTCAAAACTCAATCTTGAGGGGCTGGGGTTGTGGCTCAGAGGTAGAGTACTCATCTAGCACATGCACGGCACTGGGTTTGATCCTAAGCACTACATAAAAATAAATAAGTATATCTCCAACTACAACTAAAAATATGTTTAAAAAAAAAAAAACCTCAATCTTGAGTATTCTCACCAAGACTTGACTCAGTGTCAATTTAAGGTAGATAATTCTGGGATATCTGAATTTTTTTTTTATTGTTGTTAAAGAATTTTAAAGTGTTCTGTTGGCTATATGCTATAGACCCAGATGGACAGAGAAACTATATAACCACCCCAAATGGGTTTTGCTGAAGCATTTGCAATAAGATTGCCCCACATCTATTTTGTTTTCAAGTTCACAATCATGAGAAAGTTTAAAATGGAGACAAACACTTGAGTTAAATTTTGACCTCATTTAAATGTCCACAACTAATGCTTATTTCACCCTTCCCTTCATTCAGTTAGGAATGTATTAATATTGTCTACTAGGTGTTTCATTGATCAGAAATCATTTCTTGCCCCACTGTCTTTTCTCTAGACTTTATAACAAGTAAAAGTTGCTCTGATAGAAGAAGCTTTAGATCTCACATTTCTCACTCAGGCAAGACAAGCATATGTTCATATATCTATACATGATTATAATATATATATATGTATATATATATCTAGAATTATATATATATATATAATTCTAGATCTAACAACTTCCCTAAAAGAGTAATTAAGGATCATTATAACCCAAAAGCTTCACAATCTTTACCATCATCAGTGCTAAATAAAATAGAATGAATGGTTCATTAAAAGCAAAACTGTCAAGGTTATCTAGGAAGCATTAGTCCAAAGGCTTTGCCATTAGTTTTCAAGGTCATTTAGATCTGTCCCAAATAGAATTCATGAACTATCTCTGTAGAAACAAAACCCTGGGTGTGCCTAGGGACCTAACTCGCCTCCTTGATGCCTTTGCTTAGCAGGGTGATATGACCAAAATTTGTAGAGCTTTAACATGCCTTACCCAGGGTTATCATTGGTAGGTTCAGATAGCTTTTTCCAACAACAAACCACATGTCTTCTGGTTAACTTGAGATATTCATATTTGGCACTTGCTATCCTCATCCTGGTAAAGGAAAGAAATTCTTTTTCTACCTGATTATGGAAATTGATATCAACATAAAACTGCTCCTAAACCTCTGTGGACATTATGTCTCATTAGAATATCAAAGGGATATCAACCACCAACACTGCAGCAAAAGCATAGGAATTAACAAACTCTCAGATATAAGGGAATCTCTTTTAATTATTTTTAACTTAAAAATTAGGTGGGAATTTCAAGTTATGACTAAATATAATAAACTTAACTAAGATCCTTTCTTAAAAAATTTAATGTAGTAAAATGTTATATGAGTCTTAACTATTCTAATCATCTTAAAAAGTAGTGCTGAGTACATTCACATTGTTGTGCAACCAATCTCCAGATTTTCTTGAAAACTTGGAACTCTGTATCCATCAAACTACAACTTCCTATTTCTCTCTCCCACAAGCTTCTTGGAAACCACCATTCCTCTTCTATCTTTACAGGGTGACTCCTCTAAGTGCCTCATACAAGTGAAATTATTTGTCTTAGTGACTGTCTTACTTCACATGGCAAATGTCCTTGATGTTCATCAGTGTTGTAGCATGTGTCAGAATCTCCTTCCTTTTTAAGGCTGAATAATATTCCGTATTGTTTGTATAACATATTTTTTATTTATCCATCCATCCATCAGAAGATGACAGGTCCAAGAAAACCAGGCCATATGTTTACATATTGTTACTAAGTATATAACATCTTGACATGTTTAGAGGCTAATAAAGTATCTAACACATAATGAGTACTCATTTATTGAGTAGAATGATAATAAAGTGACTCAATATAATTCTGTATCACTGATTACCTGTTGTTAATTATCATTTTTCTCCTACATGCTAGAGGTGTCAAACTGAATATTATCATGGATTTAACCCTCCTCGCTATCCCCAGCCCCTTCTCTTTCCCCTGTGTCCATTATGACTTAGTTTGGATCCTTATTCAAATGAATTTACTAGATACACTACGACCAGCTCTTCCTGCCTTGAGAGTCTCCTGTCTGTAATCCATCATTCACATTGTTGTTGCTATGATTTTCTTGAAACATAAATCTGATGTGAGCATTTTCCTCTTAAATACCCTCCACGTCTTCATGGCTATGACTTGAATACCAGCTTTAGTATGAAGCTAAAACCCCTGTGTGATCTTCTACCAGTACCCTCTCAAGCATTCCCATCTGCTACCATCCCATATACAATATGTGTCAGCCCCACCCGATTGTGCTCTTAGTGCCAGTAAAAGTCATACTCTCCTTTTCACACTTCTTTGCCTTTAAAGGCTGCTGTCTCTGCCTGGGATGCCCTTATGCCCACTGTCCCACCTTCCCTTCTCCTCTCTATCCTCAAGCCTGTGTCCTTCTTGCAGACTCAGCCTGTGTCCAAATCACCTCCACTTCCTACTCACTCCCACAGTCCTGAAACAAATGAGTGAGAGGCAAGGCTACTAATGTGGCAGTGATTTAGTGGACTATTAATACTTAACTCTGGATTTCAGCTGAAATTTAAAGCTCGAAAGACCCTCCTGGGTCACCTAGGCCATTTCTCTTCTTCATCAAAGACTACACCTTCACAGCTAACTCAAATAAATATATAAATAAATTATACAACTTAAAGGAGCAAGAGCATTTTGTAAACCACTCTCTGGCGCTCTTAATGATGTGCAATGAACCTGATTGTTAAATTATTGTTTAAATTCCATAAATTTTCTAGCCTGAGATTTAACCTGATTTCCTCCTTTTAATTCATGGAGAAGCAGGAGATGGGCACCATATATTTTCGGCTTGAGGATTTAAATAACTTCTAAGTTCCTGCCTCCAAGTTGAATAATTCCAGATCTTTTCACCTTTTCTTGTAGGTCTTACTTTACAACCAATTCATTATCTTTGTGGCTGTCCTCTGAACCCTCTTCAAGTTTTCACATTCCTCTTGAGATTGGGAGCCTTTGACGTGCTGCAGAATTCCAGGAAGGGTTTGACAAGTTGGCCTTTCATTAAGGAGATTACCTCATAGTTCTTACATGCTATCTCCTTTATTTTGTACCACAAAATTTAACTTTGTCTTTCAAACTGTGATGCTCACCCTGATGATGGCAAAGTAGTTGGTTTCTTTTTGGTACTTTTTGGTCACACTTTGTAAATCAATGGTAATGGCTCTTTAATTAAGATAATGAACTAACATAACAACAAAAGTAACAATTGTACTAGATATTCTAAATAGATTATTTTGGTAATATAAATAGTAATATAGTAATGATTAAACATTCAGTCTGTAGTGTTTATATTACCTTGTTCATCTTTATAATTATCTGTGAATTAAACACTTGCATCACCAGATTACAAAAAGGGGAGCTAAGTAAATTGGCCACTGTTCTGTGCAAAGGTGACAGAAAGGCGACTCCCGCTTGATTCAAGCATGTTTGAAGGATGCCTGATTCATGACTTGCCTCATAGTCTACACTTCTACACAATTGTCAAGACATCCAGAAAGACAAACTTTACTTGCAATCAGGTTTGTGGAGAAGAAAGGCTTCCTTTTATCCTTTAAATTGTAAAATTCCAGCAATGGAGGAAAATAAATTCTAATCTCTGTTTGCCCTGGGTGTGGGGGTGGTGGGACTAAAAGAGATAAGTGAGAGGAGAGCCAACAGACTGAACACTTCTGTCTGCAAAAGGAATTACTAAGCTGCTAGAGGAAAGCTCTGCTCCAGACCTTATTAGCAGAAGGAAGCAAAAGTGATGCCTTATGTTGATAAGATAAGCAGAAGCTTACAAGAATAAGCTGATAACCAGGATGGCTTTAAAATTCCCTGAAGCTTCTGTGTGTGTGTGTGTGTGTGTGTGTGTGTGTGTGTGTGTGTGTGTATGTGTGTGTGAGAGTGAGACTAAGAACTACATTAAGATTGCATTAAAATAAGCATTTTATATATTTCACTAGTTAATCAGGTGGATAATTCATGTTTGCTTCAATTATATTTCTATTAAGGCTAGCATAGAGTTGGTAGCAATTATTGTTGGATTCAATTTTTAAAAAGTTATATTTTATAGAAAACTTACAAGGGTAGAACAATAATATAATCTCTACAATACTAATTGGATACCCTAGGAGTTAATCCAAATGTTGGAAATATGCGACCAAATCAGACCTGAATTTCCCCTGCTGCGCAGCAGAAAACGCAAGCCTAGACATTCAGAATGAAATAATAAGCCTTTAAATTCAGTTCAGTTCAAAAAAAATATTTTCTGCACAGCTACTAAATGAAAGACAATATGTTTGAATTTTGACTTATTCAGAGGCAGAAATTATCAAAAATTCTTCAGTTCTATCATTTCAACATTTGAGGGCAGGCACCACAAAGGGAATGGAAAGCTGCTCTTTTAGATATGTACAGATTAAGAAAGCACATAATTTCAGAAGGTTGATAGGTCTGAAAATGACTTTAACTGTACTGGGATTCTGTGATGCATCCTTATTTGCTATGAACAAATACCACATTCAACATCTTTAAATTATCATCATTTCTATAATCCTATGTGGATCTTCAGATTGCAGGCATAATGACACTGTGTTTTATTAACATGTTCTTCAGGATTTATCATTACTCTTTTTACTTCTTCTGTCTTTGGAATTTAAATGTTATTATCAGTTCCTCAGAAACTCCTTGACCACATAGTGATAATCATATTGATTTCTAAATAATTTGTAAAGTTGAAATTCAATATTTAGGAGACTTGAGGTGACTAGGTGTGCTCTCCATTTTAAGTTTGTCTTAATACCTGGTATGGTGGGTATTTGATTAAACAGACAGGATTCTTTCTACATATCCTTCTTAAGCTGGAACTCAACAACCCTAATTTTGGAACTATCATAGACACCAGATCATGGTTCTTCATTAAAAGTGTTTGTGAAGAAGTTGTCTCATAAATTTGTTATTAAGAACAAAAGCAAAAATTCTAAAATTTTCCTGTTGATTTCTTCATACTTTAAACAAACCTGTCTATTCTTGTTCTAATAAATGGTGACTAGACCTGAGTAATTTATCTAATACTTTTAATTCTTTAGTTAAAAAAAATTACTCTAAAATTAATATGTACTCGCTTGAATTTTAATACAACGAAAGAGAAAAAAATGTTGTAACTTCTAGTTACACATTTGTATCGGTAATGCTTTATTTCACCCTATCATACAGATAGAGGGAATTAGCACATTTCTTTTATATACGATTAAAAAAATAAATAAAAATTAGCTTTTCCCAATTCTAGGGGAAAACTTTTTAATTTTATTAGTAATTAAAGGAATGTAAATGAAACAATGATGGCATAATGGCTGTTTCCTAATTAAAATTTTCAAACCTGTTAATACCCAGAATGTGCAATGAATTGGCACAGGGATTCCTTAGGGCAGATTTTTTATGTATCCAGCCTTGAGAATACCTTTGTCCTTGTATGTATAATCTCTCCTAAAGAATTTATCAAAGACGTTTACAGTAATTTGAACACAAATAAGTTTATTCATTATATTACTGTGAAAAAATTCAAAATATCAAAGTGAATTTCAGTTCAACAAGTAAGAATTAGTTAAATCCTTCACTGGAGCAACCCATTTCTTACACCTGTCTGAATCAAATATATATAGAAATATACCAAATGTACCAAAGAAATATACCAAAGAAAGAGTGGTCATTTATCTATGATCATTCAGTAATTATAGATTATTAAGGATTTTATTTCCTTCATCTGGCTTACTTTAACTTATATCCATATATTCCCTAACAAACCTATTTGATTTTATTACTAGTAATTTATAAACCAACTAACATGCAATTAATAATGCTTAACCAAGAAAATTATATCAAATACTTACATTTTGACTAAGCTGAAAAAATCATTGACTATTTCCATCACCGATTTTTTTTTCTTTCAATAATGAAGAAATGTTATGAGTTACAGAAAATCATGATTTTTAAATGTTGATATTAACCAATTGAAATGAAATATCTTTACTGAGTTCACTGCACAATCTATCATGGTGGTATTGCCATCCCTTACATGAAATTAGGCCCCTAACTTTTTTTTGAGACTTATGTCCTAAGCTTTTGTCTTTCATCCTCCAAACCACAGTCATGGTTTATGTAGGAATGTTCCCTGAAGAGCTCATATAACAATGCAGGAATGGTCAGAGATGATATAACTAGGTTCTGAGAACAGTAAACTAATTGATGAATTAATCCACTTGATCAGTTAATAATTTGAATAAATTACTGGTTGGTAATTGTAGGTAGGTGGGAGGTAGTCAGAGGAAGTGAGTCACTGGGAGCATGCTCTCAGGAATTAATATTTTGTCACTGACTTCTCGCTCTTGCTCTCTTTTTGCTTTCTGACTGCCATGAACTGAGCTCTTTCCTCCACCAGGCCCTTTGGCCTTGGTGTTCTGCCTCACTTCAGGCCTGGAACAATGGAATTAACCTCTGAAACCATGAGCCCCAAATAAACTTTTCGTCTCCTAAGTTATTGACAGGTATTTTGGTCCCAGCAATGAAAAGCTATCATACACACGTTCATTTTATTTTATTCTATTTTTATTTTTTTGATGAAAATTTTTAACAGTGCCATTTCTTGTCTAAAACTCATCATTGAATCCCTCTTACCGTTAAGGAAAAGAATTAACTCAAATTCTTAATATGACAGATGGGACCCTATTTCCTCTCAATTCCACTCTGGAACAGGTTTATTATTACCAATTATTACAATGGCACACTGAAACCATTTTTCCTAAAAAAAAAAAAAATGATTTTGTAGAGTTTGGTTTTTGCTCTGAAGGGTGTTCTTACTCTATCATTTATCCATTTTATTTCTACTTTTGTTTTAACCCTGTTTTCACGCATTACTTTCTCAGTAAAGTCCTTATATCCTGAATAGTCTTTTCTGCACCAAATATTTGCTCAATCATTGATATTTCCTACTTCTGGTTGCACTTCCCATAGTTCAGTAATTATCTATATGCATTTTATTTCTTTAAAAAGACTGATGACTTTTTTAAATAGGGAAGCCTTTTTTTTTTTTTAAATATTTGCATCTGTATCCTCTTGCATGGTGTCTGAGCAGGGTTTCTATTTATTTATTTGTTTGTTTGTTTTTAGTACTGGGGATTGAACCCAGGGGGATTTAATCACTGAGCTAGGTCCTCAGCCCATTTTTACATTTTATTTAGAGACAGGTTCTCACTGAATTTTTTAGGGCCTCACTAAGTTGCTGCAAACTTGCAATCTTCCTGCCTCAGCCCCCAAGCCGTTGGTAGGCAGTGTTTCCTGATTATGAATACAACTTAGCATAACATTTTCACTGATGAAAACTATTGTAAACGTGGAACTGTTGCCAAGATGGAGTGAAGAAGAAAGTAATTTTTAAAGGTATTTGTTTACGAAAACAATCTTCAACTTTAATGTGACTCTTCTGTTAACTTTAAATCATTATTTTACACTGCCCTACACCAGTGGTAATAGACCATGTCTAAGTACTTCAACCCATACTTTATTTGATATTTATTAAAAATCCACCCTAATGACTACTTTGATAGTTAGTATTTTTTGTACACATTTCAAGGTTGTTGTTGTTCTTATTATTTAAAATTTGCATTTTAAGAAAATGGGATTCATCAAATCTTTCATTTATTAGGTATTAATTAATTTTATCAGGGCCCAAAAGCAATAGGTAGTAGAATTGCTATTCAAAGTCAAGTATTTCAAAATTTTTCCCAGAATAGTAAAAGGAAAAGTTCCTCCTCTAAGCTTTCATAAAATCTGTAAAAAATTTATCTCTGGCTTTGCTTTCACTGAAATTATAAACATAGTATATTGATGTTACATTTTTTAGTCAGTTGTACATAATCAGAAGTTAGAAATTAATTAGGAAATTAATTTTGTATTAAGGTAGAAACTCCAATAATAACTTTAAAAAGACTTTTTAAAAGATTCCATTAAGATTTTTAAGTCTTAGCTTTGGAAATGTTAAAGAATAAAATGCAAAGTTCTTTATATTTAGAACATGTGCCTTTATAACCAATAAAAAAGAACAAATGTGAGCTAAAACTTACATAATTCAAAATTATGAGAAACTATAATTCTATCATTTTATTTATAGTAAAAAGTAATGCCAAACTATATTATTGTTTGATGTATTTTGCTATGTATGTAATACACATTTTATTTTATATAATATAATGGATTGTATTTATTTCTATAATTCATCTTAAGTTGCTCACACACTTCTTGCCATCTTTATATTGTGGGTATATAATTGTAAATTGTGTGGATAAACTCCTGTATAGGATCGAAAGAAGGAAAGAAAATGTGTCTCAGTAGAAAATAATTTTATTCTCCAATCCCAAATCCTCCACAATTTTAAGACAAATACCATGTAACTTTCTTATTGAAGTGTGTACTTCAATAAATGTCCGTAAATTATTCTAATTTTTCATTATAAATTTTAACTAAGTGCCAGCATGAACAGTTGTAGAGATTTTCCTGGTTTCAGGAAATTGGTAGAATGCTTTGCTTTCAGAAACTCAGCTAATTTCTATCTTAAGTCATGAAATATTTGGTCCAACCCAAGAAAAGATGTTGTCCCTCCCTCCCCCTGCCACCTGCTTGGGATCTTCTAGAGGAAAGCTAAGTGCTAAACATGAATGATTCTTAAAGGTAATATTTACATAATGATTAATTACTATTTTTCCATTATAGGTCACAAATTTCAATTCAGATGCAGTTGCAAATATCTACTTATTGTACTGAAATTGCATTGAGTCTGTTTTGCATTGGTAACATATTAAAAAACTCAAGAGCCCCAGTGATACAATTTTCAAATGTTTACATACATTTTTATTTTCAGCAACCATGATTTTCTCCCTTCAAATCAAAGTTTGTATAGAATAGATGAAACAGAATAGAAGACTTATTTCCTATCAATAGATATTACTTTACGTTGTTTTAGTCTTAATGCTAGAAAATAAAAGTAGTTTGTAATGTGTCCAGAACTGCCTTTTTTTTTTTTCTTACAGAACACTTAAGTGTCATGTTAAGCCTGAGGCAGGCCTGTCTAGAATTGTGTTTACTGTATTCTTTTCAAAATGCAGCACAGAATCTTATCGCTTATCAGTGCATAAAGTCTAACAGATTGCAGACTCAAATTTCCCCTTCCAGGCAATGTTGGGTTTCACTATTGTTTGCCATGACAAAGGTTTTCATGAATTCTGCAGCTTGGATTTCTTTCTTGTTTTCCTTAGCATAACCCTCTAGGCAACCAATCAGCATTTTTCAACTGCTAGAAATTGCTCAAAATGTTACTACAAAAGCTACACTTTAAAATTCCAAGTCTTGCTTTTGACTCTTTTTCTTTTCTTAGAGGGGAAAAAAAAAACTAACAGGTAGTTTCAATTAGATTGAAAAGAAGCAATTAAACATTGTCTGCAGATGATGGGACTGTAAATGAGGTTGCCTGGATTTGGTGAAAGCAAATATGTTTCCAATCCACATCTGGGTTGCAATTTTAAAACTGTATGTAGTAGAAGTGAACTATCTTGGGCAGATAAAAACTTAGCTATGTACACATTGTTTTTAAGTGCCAGAGCTATATATGTCCATTTTCAAATAATTTAGAGCATCTTACAAATGCATTGGCTATAGACCTGAAGAATTTCTTAAAGTAAAGCCTGGGCGAATAATTTCCATTCTTCTCAGAGAATGAAAAACTCCAATTTTCAGATTTCATTCAAATTGAACAGTTTATTTATGCTTAGTTCCTTTTGTTGACTGCACTACTATTTTTCAATCTGTCCACATATCCCAGATTTTCCAAGCCCTGTGAATGTGATCTAGTTATTTCCTCAATGTGTCACCTCTATACTGACCCCCTTCAACTAATCCTAGGTGAGGGCCTTGAATTGCTTGCCAGGCATTTAGTCTGTTTGCATTTCCAAATCATCTCCACATTGCTCTAAGAACATGCCACATAAATTCCTTACTTAATCATATCCTTTTCCTCTTAAAAACCCCTTAATGACACTATGTCTCCTGGACAATCAAATCCAAACCTCTTAGGATGGTGTACACAAATTTCATGATCTGACTCCACCAATTTTTCTCAGCTTACCTCCCCAAAATAGCTTCTTAGGATGTATCTTACACAAAAATGAACATGTAGTTCTGCAGAGGGATCAATCTGACCTAACTTTCCTATCTACATGTTTGAATATACCAATGTGAAACTCACCATTATGTATATCAACAAGGCATTAATTAAAAAAAGAAAAATCAGTAAATAGCAGAAAGATCTATAGAGTGGAGGAAAGGAAACAGTGGGAGGGAGGAGTAAAGGAAAAGGGAAGTACTGGGGACTGAATTAGAGCAAATTGTAGTCCACAGGTTTAAATAATTTCAAAATGAATCCTAATGATATATACAAAAAAATCAATAAAAAATTAAAATCTTGCAATTTTCCAGTCCTTTACTTCTTTTTTCCTCATTCAGATTTTTTGCCTTTGTATTTGCTGTTATGGACTTAGCCTAAAATGGTCTCCCCTATTTCTTGTCACCCTAACATCAGATTTCTATTGATCTATTGTCTCAGTACAAAGGCAACTGCTCATTCCTTCCATGCACACACACACACACACACACACACACACACAGGGAGAAAGAGAGAGAGAGAGAGAAGCATAGAGGGTTGCTTTATCAAATATAATAAAATGGTTTACACTGTTAATTTCCAAAGAAATAATTTAAAAAATATATTTTAAAAAAGGGGAAAAATCAAAGCCAATGTAGCAAAGAAAAGGCTGAAACTATAGGAAACTGGACTAGATAAAGGTTCTGGGTCTGGGCTTTAAGGTCTCAAGTTCTAAGTTCCAAACAGAATAAGGATATATGGAAAAAGATTTAGATAATGGGAAGGTTATAACTGGGACCCCATAAACTTTGAAGGCTGGAAGTGCTCCTTATTCTCAGAAGTAGAAAGACCCATCCAACCAATGTAAAGAATTAAGAAAGATGTGATGTGTAAAAGAATTTGAGACCTAAAAATAAGTTGTAAATCTAAATCAAATTTCTTAAAGGGATAAAAGAGTATGGGAGAAGAACTACTCAAAGAGATAATACCTTAGAATTATATGGAGTTGAAGGAAGTTTTGAGTTTTTAATTTGAGAAATCAGAGTATCCTGACTCAGATGAAAAGAAAGAAGCAAAGGAAGGAAGGAAGAAATGGAGGGAGGGAGGGATGGAGAGAGAGAAGGAGAGAGACAATTTAGAATTTTCACATATGATTTTACACAAGTATTAAAATAATACCATTCACAGAGTCTTGCTGATCTTACCAATGCCTGACTGCCGTAGTCCAACTGGGTTAAATAACCGAGAGGTGACAAGCAACTTGAAGGTTGAATCGGGAACTACTTTATTGCGAGTAAACTCAGCAGGAACTGAGAACTCAAAGTAGTGGGCACCCAAGGTAGCAGGAGCCGCTTCTCTGCCGGACTGCAGAGGTGCATATACCCAACTAATTACACCAGCTTAACTTAATTGACATCATCTAGACACAGCAGTCAGTCATTAAGGAATCCTCATCATCTTAATGGCTCATTGGCGTTAGCTCAGAAACCAATCCTTCTAGCATACTGCCAGGCACCATCTTAAGTTGGTTGTGGCCCTCATCACCTGACAAAAAATTACAAGATAAAATTTTAACAAAATAATTAATTTTAAAACTAAAAGCTATCTATGTTAATCACATTTATTTATTTTTACTTTTACTTGCTAATATAGATAACACTATATTTATCTACTACAACTTTTGGTTATCTGTACAAAATATAAAAGTCTCAAAAAATAAGGGTATCGAGATTTAACTGGCATTTCCTTAATACCTAAATATTAGAGACACGTTTTAATTTAATTTTTAAAATTATTATATAGTAAACTGCTATTTTGATGTTCAATTTTATCAATTTTAACACATGTATAGATTCATGAAACTATCCTCATAAACAAGACAGAAAATAATTCCACCATCCAAAATCTCCTCTATTCTATCCTGATATGGTCATACTCTTTTCCCACAAATAAATATTGGAAACCACTGATGAATTTTGTATCTACTTTTCTTTTCAAATATGTTATATAAATGAAAAAATACAAAATATATATGTTTGATTACCTTATTTTATTTAAATTCATTCAAGTTGCTGGTGTCAGTAGTTCATATATTTTACTGTTAAATATTCCACTGTATAGAAGTATCAATTATTCATACATCCACCTACTAAAGAACATCTTGGATGTTTCCCATTTTTGCTATTTTAAACAAATCTATTGGCAGAATTTGTGCACAGACTTTTGATTGAAAGCAAGTTTTCTATTTTCACAAGTAAGCACAAAGCTTATATCCAGGAGTCGGAGTTGGGGATCATAAGGTGTATGTTTAACTTTAAAAGAAACAGCCAATCTCTTTTTTCCACTGTGGGTATGAAATTTCTATTCCCACCAGCAATGCATGAAAGTTCGATTGGTTTGATAGTATTTTTCAACCTTAACCATCCCAGTAGTTAGGTAGTAATTAGGTAGCCAATGGGGATTTTAGTGTACTGTTGTTTAGATATAATCTCTCATTACTTGTGTTTTCATCCTTTTTATTTGATTAGAAGAGGCCTTCAAAGAGTTTATAATTTGTTGGTATAAAACACTGAAAAAATTAATCGTACTCTAAAGTTGAAAAACACTTAAAACACTTATTAGTTTTAAAATCAAGGAATTAAGAAAATCTATACAAGTAAAGCTAGCATTTGCATTGACCTACAGAGGAGATGGCATTCTCAGTCCTGCTAAGTTGTATCACAAGATACTTGTGTGACTTCTTTCCTTGGCTGGGAAGTACGCTCCTTCTCTCCAGGACTGATAAATGGCAGCCTACTCCTAGCAGCATCTTCCCTATAAAATTCCATGGTGTGAGAAAGTAGGTTCAATACTTTGCTGCATAACTACACACTGAATGTGTCGTTCTTGCCATACGAAGACAATAGGCTTTCAAATTAAGCATGCCTGTGTTTTAATTCCCAGTTACTTTACAATTTTGGCAAGTAGAGAATTATGGCTAACACCCTTGATAATATGCTTATACTTGTTGAAATATTAGTGACAAAATGTTTAAACTTATTTTGAATCTATTTATTTTAATATTTGATATGGCAAGTGTTATGGGTTAAATTGTGCCCTTCCTTTCCATTTCATATACCAAAGTCCTAACTCCCTGTATCTCAGTGTAGTCTTTCTTTGGAGATAAGATCTTGACATAGTTAAGGCCTTTAAGAAGAGGAAATTTTGGCAGAAACATGGACAGAAGGAAGAAGGTGTGAAGATGCAGGGGGAAGATAGCAAAATATGTACAAGCCAAAGAAAGAAATCTGGAACAGATCCTTCCATACAACCTTAATAAAAAGCCAATCCCGCAAAAAGTTTGTGTTATGGAATGAATATTTGTGTCCTCTGAAAACTCATATGCTGAAATGTAATTACCATGATTTGGTGATATTTGGAGATGGGGCCTTGAAGTTAATTAGGTCCTGAGGAAGGAAGGCCTCATGAATGGGATCAGTGTACTTATAAAAAGAGGACCTTGAGCCAACTCATATACCTTCTGCCTCATGAAGATATAACAAAAAGTAAACAATCTATAATCTGGAAGTGAGATCTCACCAGAACCAAATTAAGTAGTCACTGATTGTAGACATCTAAAGTCCAGAACTTCTGTTGTTTATAAGCCATCTAGACTAAAGTATTTTGTTAGAGCAGCATGAACTGACACATTATAACTTTTATACTCTAGCGTCCAAACCTGAGACAACAAGTATCTATTAAGCTTTCTGAATTGTCAGGTTTTTCATTTGTAAAGGGAGAATTTTATGTCACTATATTGCCTGGAAGAAGGAAGTAAAAAATTCACATGATATTGCCCGGAACTGAATAAAAACAAGGATTTATTCTCTGGCCTTTCCCATGACAATTTCTTTTGTGTTTTTAGAAAATATGTATTAAGCTAAAAGTGTACTTCCTAATTTCCTTGAACTTATTTGTAAAGGAAAAAAAAATAGTCATAGAAGTCATTGGGAGAAAGTGTTCCATAGCACAGAGAATTATGGCTAATGCCATTGATAATAAGCTTATGCTTCTTGAAATATTAATGATAAAAAGTTTAAAATTATTTTAATCTATTTATTTAAATATTTTATATGGTGATCTTGCATATTTTGAAAATATTTTAGTCTATTTTATAACCCATATGAGCAACTCGCTTGGAGGAAATGCTTACTACACCCCACTCCAAAGTAGAGAAAAAGGAAATGTGAACACATAAACTCCAGTTGTCAGATTCTCTCAGAAAAGTGATCATGACAAAACTCAACAAAATAAACAAGTAGCTACATAACAGTTTTGAGTTTCTAAATTCCAATTTTCACGAATTCTTTCCATTCTCTGAAATTCATTCTTTGTGAATGTACTGAAAATGACCTTTTCAAATTATTTTAGATCTTAAAGTTATCCATTTTGGTTTTTATTCAAAGGTGGGTTTTATTCAATTTTCTTGAATTTATGAATTGATAAGCAGTAGGAAAAAATGCTTAAATAGCAACTACATTTTTGAATGAAAGAGAGTATTTGATCTTCTTTGCTTTTCTTCACTACTTCTTTATTTCATTTTTTTTGAAAGACTGCCCTAATCCTATTTTATAGTGGTTTCTTCCTTCCCAGAGGACCTGAAGATGCTATTAACAGTCAGAGGTTAAAAAGAAGTCTTAACATCATTAGACACATATGTCAAGATTTCTGAGGTTGAACAAATATGCAAATGTTTCCATGATGTTCTAGGTCTGAATGATTATATAGCCTGTATCTCTGGGTTCATGGGTTGACAATGTTTTGTTTGTTTTGTTTTCTATTACTTTTGGTGGTGGTGTTTTTTAAGTGTACTATTTTCTTTACTTTTATTAGTTGCTCAAGACAATACAATGATCTTGACATATCATACATTTGATTCCAACCCTATGTTTTTTCATGTATGTTAAGAATATCACACACATTTCTGCAATATTTTTAAAATTTTCATTTCTCCTTTTTTAGTTATACCTAATAGTAGAGTCTGTTTTTACATATTTATAGAAACATGGAGTTTATCTTTTCCTAGTTAGGGTCTCAGTCTTGTGTATGTAAATGATGTTGAGATTCACTGTGGTGTATTCATATATGTACATTGGAAGTTATGTCCGATTCATTACTGTGTTTTCTAATGTATTTGAAACATTTTAAGGAGAATAAATAAAAGTGAAAATAATATAATCATTTATCCAAACAAAATATTTGAAAACAAATATTTAATTACTTTATAGAGATGTCTTAACTTAATATTTAATATGGCAATTACTTCTCAAGTATGTGCCTGATAATGTTTGTCAACCTACAAAAATGTTATGAAAATATATGATCCTTTAAAGAAAGGAAAGCATGTCTGCAACTTTGTATTTATCAAACATTAAATTCAGAATTGTTGAAAGAATTGATGGTGTTAGAACTTACTTTCAAATTAAAAACATGTAATTTTACAGAAATTTCATATTGACATTTTTTTTTCCACACAGTACTGGGCTACCAAACCCAGAGTCACACACATGCTAGAAGAATACTACCAGCTGATCCACATGCCACAGTGCTCATGTTGACTTTGAAATATAAAAATTCAGCTTATCAATTCTGCTCTATTACCTATAGTTAGGACATTTTTGAAGAACATCAATTATGAATAATGTTAACAAATCTAATAGTTCTTAATTATGGGTTAAATATGTTCCTAAGTACATGGGCAGAAATTAACATATTTTCAAATTTTTTTGTTAGTGCTTTATAGTTGTATATAATGATGGGATTTGTTGTTATATATTAATAAATGCACACAACATAACAACATAATTTTGTAATAAAAGCCTTATATGTTTGCTGAACTTCTATTTCAAAACAGAAATTGTAGCTTTAAAACCACTCAAGATTTGTCTTTTGTACCTCCATGCTGAAAGCACAGCAGATGATTTACATTTTGGATCAATTGCCTTATAAAATTTCTTCTGTGTAAGCACTTCCTGTTTTGATTAATAATTTGTCTATGGGGTGATCCAGCAAGATAAGTGTTGTACATCAGTATGGTTAAAAACAAAACATTTACTATTTAATCTTCTTTCCTCAGGATAAAATTTCCAGTTGCTTGTAAACAAGAAAGTTTTTCTAAGAGATAGTCTGTAATTTGATTTGAAAGATACCCCTGATCTGCTGGGGAAGAAAAAAAAGTTTATATTTGCCTTTCTTTTTTTTCAAACAAAGCTAAATGTATGACATATTTGAAAGATTTTTATCCTTAATGTTTTGTAATCAACATTTCAATGTGTGAGACAAAGGTGTTAGCACACAGTAAACCATAATATTATAATAATGATAATAATAATCAGATAATAGCAACATTGGCCCAATTCTGTTTAAGTGTAAAATTACATGATTCATAATCATCTGCAAAACTGGAAGTTAGCCAGAAGTACCTTTATCTTTTAGTAACTTGGAGATTTTCACAGAAATGGTTCTCTGCTAAAGTTACAAAATAATTTTACAGACTCACAATGTATTAACCATTGATGACAAACTGTATGCCATTTTATGATGCCATGTCAGCCTGAAATGGCTAATCTTCATTATCTGAATATGTTACAGAACATCTTTAATTTTTTATTCATTTTTATTAGAAAAAAATTTGATGTAGTGGAAAGATTGTGGACTATGAACTCTGACTTTAGTGTGAATTTTGGCTCTGTTATCTCCTAGTTATCTGGCTTGGACAAATTATTGTATCATTGACTCTGAGAATCCACATCTCTTAAAATGGAGTTCACAATCTAGGTTGCTAAGAGAGTTTAATTAAATTATAAAGCATGTTCAGTAGTGGGCTGGGCATTTATTAGGAGCCAATAATTAAGAGCCCTCAGTATCATAGGAAAGGGCTTACATGAGGGTTTCAAGATAAGGAGCAGAACTGTGTGGTTTTATTCCTTTTCAATAAATTACTCAATCTTTGGGGTTTCATGAACTTTTCACTCAGAGCCTTTGTGCCACATAAGAAAAGTACTATCCTGATTCATTTTTAAATGTTCCTCTCTTTGAGTCAAATTTAGATTTCATTGTTTTTCTGTCAATTCTCACACATTTTAAACATTACTCTATAATTACTACTACAAAATAATAGTATATGGATAGTAAAGGAGTTTGCATTAAACAGAGTTTTCTTGTGAAGAATATGGCATGAAATATTATTCAAGTTTGAAAAATATCAAAATCATATGAAAGTTAAAATTATGAATCCTTTAGCAATGGTCTTTTCGATTACTGTAGTATATACTGGTGGGCTTAACTTTATAAGAGGGCAGGAACAGGTTCTTTTCCTTCCCATCTTATCCAAGTACATTGCAAAGCTGCTGGAACCTAGTAAATGCTCACTAAATATTCATTGAATAAGTTAATTAATATTATGCTACCTTTTCATGGTCGATAAGGTTCAGTCCATGTAGCTCTACCATACATAGAAATAGAAAAACAATTTTGTTCATTGACATAGCAAATTCAGGATTAAATCTGTGTTAGATATGCTCCAAAGAGCATAGTTTGCAATGAGTCCATCTAAGGGTGAGCTGTGAAGAACTGGATACACCCACCATCACCACCACATTATAAACTGAAAACTCTCCCTCAGGGTTTTGTAACTCTCTGGATTTTTTTTTTCTCTATTTATATGAGGATTCCTCATCGTCTATGCATTTTCACAGTGCTCTGGCTTCTTTGTGTCACTTCAATTCTCTTTTCTGTCTTCTTTCCACACATCTTATTTTCTTCTCCCTTCTCAAGCTTCTCTAATTTCTTGGTTCATTCACACACTCACAGAACATCATGTTGACTTCACGCCCACCTCATGACCCACACATTCACCCCCACTCACCTCATTTTATTTTTCTATCTTTACTGTTTTTCTCCTGAGAAATCAAGAACTGTTGCTTTGCCATCTCTTGCTTCTCCCCCCCTTTCCTTTTACTAAACCAGTAAAAAACCAACAAAAAACCCCTGCAAATATATGAGTCATTAGTAAGCAGATGTATCAGGTAGTAGTATCTTCCTGTTACCTACTATATTTGCAGATAATTGTCATTGAATGCCAAATAGTCAACTGCATCAAGTATGCTCATCTTAAAATAACTATCATACAATGTCCTATTACCTCTGTCAAAACAAATTAAATTTGGATTGTCTACCCTTCCTTGTTTCCTTCCTCCTTCCTTTCTCTCTCTCTCTCTCTCTCTCTTCTCTCTCTCTCTCTTTCTCTCTCTCTCTCTCTCTCTCCCTCTCTCTCTCTCTCTCTTTCTTTCTAATATTCCCAACACTAAAAAAGTTCCAGTTTGAGGCCAATATGCAAATGTATCATTATGAATTGATGGGCTTGTTAAAAAATTATTCCATTGAAGTATTGACTGTGCAAGACTTGGGGAAAACCTAGGTATCTGTAATCTTCATAATTTTCCAGATGACTCTTATGCTGTCAATTTAAGAAACTTTTATGACCTTAGCATTTATCACATTCTGAAAAGAAAATATGACATCAATACCAAATACAAGGAGATAGTGTGACAGTATCCTCATTCTTCTGTATTAGTAACCTAAGGATAAGAAATGAACTTATTTGTTATTGACTAGAATAGCTTCTTTACTACCTTACAGACAGGCAAGTGTTTTCCCTCTTTTTTATATTTAACTCCAATAGCTTAATTAGGAAAGTGTTTCTCAACAAGTTATGAGATAAATTCAATTTATGTATTTTCTTTAGCACAAAAGAAAGATGATTTATTTCTAATATGAAGTGAATTTTTGTGTTGTGAGCCACAGAAATTACTCTTTGGTTCTTCTGTAAACAAAAACATTACTCAGTTAATAATTTACTTCTTTATTTTTTAAAAATCTGGAATATACGGATAAAAAACACTCTTTTTTATCCGTATATTCCAGATTGTATGTGGGATATAATTTCCAAAGACAAGTAAATAAGTAAGGGTGACTTTATCCTTTTATAGGATTGCAATGAATTTCTCCTTTCATAATCTAAATGTGAGGTGTCTTCTTGTGTTTATCAAAGGTAGCTGCATAGCACTCAGATGTCCTTTGCTGCCTTTCTTCTTTATTGCTCTGAGCTCTGCATGTCGGCTTCTATGATGATTAATCATGCCAGCCTATTAGAGTCAGGATGGATTTCGAAGCAGGAGATGGGATGAGTGATAAGAGGACAAACACATGGAAAGGAAAAACAATTTCCTGGCATAATAAAATTAAAAACAACCCACCTGCAAACCCAGACAGGTGTCTCCTGAGTTTTAAATAATGACACTTTTCAGATAGCATATTAGATATGAGATAACTCCTAATATTAATATTGAAAGATTAATATGACTTTAAAAGATATTAGATGATTCTAATAATGAAAATAGTTATTTTTATATGATTCTCTTTTCTGGCACAATTTTATATTTTAATCATTACAGGAAAAAAAACTTAATGATCTTCTTATAATGTATAAAATGTTTATAAAGGTGCGGTTACATTTTAAAACTGAATTTAATTTGCACTTGTACCACAGCAAATAAACACAAACCATTCTTAATAAAGTCCATTAATCAAAAAAAAACTAAGAATTCACATCAGTCTTACGTGAGTTTCATATTCAGCAATGACCCATGATTAGTATCTAGTAGATATGAAGGCAGAATCATAAAAGCATAGTTTCAAAAGAGATTCAAGTCTAGGAAAAAGACCTTTAAATATAGAAGTTAAGAAAAATGAGAAAATCCTGTCAATGGGCAGTGATTATAAAGATGGGTCTATGGGAGATGGAAGTGAATGCTGGCATATAGATATTCAGGCTGACTTAAGTAAGTTTTAATATATATAATGACTTACTCTAAATGTAAACCTAAAATACTGTTGAACAACTATTTCATGACTTAGTCTCATGCCTTCATTTTACCCTCTAACTTCAATGAATTAGAATTTGCATAAATAAAATTTTAAGTGCACACTTTGATGAGTTCCATGTTGCACAACTAAGTAACCACCATGCCATTGAAACGTAGAGGGCATCTTCCTCCAAAGAGTTCTCTCAACTTGCTTCCGCTATATAAATGAGAAGACTGGAATGCAGGGAGATTAATTGTCTGATTCAGAGTTTCAGAACAATCTTATGAAAGACAGTCTTAAAATTCATTTTATTTAATTTACAAAGTTATGATTGAGGGTCTGGTCTTTGCCAGACACCAGGGATAAAATAAAAGGGGAGGGGGAGGGAGGAAGGAAAAGAAGTGGGAAGGAGAAGGAAATTTCTTATCTCATGGACAAAAAAGTAAGGAGATTAAATAATGTGTTTAAATAAGATGCAAAAGAAAGTAAGAACAGGGTACACCAAAAAGGCATAGAATTAGAGGTACCCAACATCTTGGGAAAGAAGAGGAGGTCAGGGAGGCTTTGCCTAGGATGTAATACTAGCACTTAGACTCAGCTCTCAAATTAGTGAATAAAGACTTGGGGAAGATTTATTTATTTATTTATTTATTTATTTATTTATTTATTTTGAGAGAGAGAGACAGACAGAGAATTTTTTAATATTTTATTTTTAGTTTTCAGAGGACACAACATCTTTTATGTGGTGCTAAGGATCAAACCCTGAGTCCTGTGCATGCCTGGTGAGCACGCTACTGCTTGAGCCACATCCCCAGGCCCAAGGATTTATTTATTAATTCACACATTCCTTCATTCATTCTATCAAGCAATATTTATAATAGACTGAAGACTTGTCAAGCACTCTGATAGAATCTGAGGGTTTAAAGGTGAAGCAACACAGGCTTTGTCTCTTAAACTGCAATTATTGGAGAGACGACAGGTGGGAGTACATTAAGAATTTCCAAAATACATACTGATGCAAAAACACCACAGAAATGTCAAAACATAGCAGAGTGAAAGGCATGGTTTGATGGTGGAAGAAGACTTCATTGAGGACAGAACGTTTAAACTGTGCTCTAAATGATGAGTAAAATTTAACAGGACAAAGGGGAAAATGATAATGCCAGCAAAGGGGAAAGTGGTGAACAACTGATGTAGAAGGGGACATTTAGATGTAAGACAGTCAGTGTGAGCTCCACCACATCATTTTTACTTACTTTATTTATAATAAGGAAAAATAAAGATGATATAAAGACCAATCAGTACAAAATTAGTTAAATAAATATGATAGATCCAACTCTATATAGCTTAAAAATAATAAAACTATATATATTCTGACATGATATAATAACAGTTAATATTACTAACCACACATAAAATGTTAAAAACTATACAACTATCCTAGTGTGATTATCCTCCTCATTCCATTTTAATATGATATATAACATGACATAGAAAGTACCAAAACAAATATCCTAAGGCAGATTCTGAATTGTATCCCAGGCTCTAATTATTTTTCTAAACAGACCAAATATTCCAGTAGTATAAGATTCCATAGTAAGTTACACATACATACACAGATACATATGTATATAATTTTAATTGTGTTTAAAACACATAAAAATATATATTTTATATTCACATAAAAGTATGAGGGTTGAATTTTTTATTTGCTCTTATTTATTATACATGACAATAGAATGGATTTCATTTTATTGTACACAAATGGAACACAGATTTTCATTTCTCTGGTAGTGCAGGATGTGTAGTTGCACCATATGTGCAGTAATGCATATACCTAGGGTGATGATGTCCATCTCATTCCATCATCTTTCCTACCTTCCTTCCCTCCCTTTCCCTAATCAAAGTTCCTCCATTCTTCCTATCACCCCACCCCATTATGGATCAGCATCCACTTATCAAAGAGAACATTAGACCTTTGTTTTTTTGGGATTGGCTTACTTCACTTAGAATGATATTCTCCAACTTCATCCATTTACTGCAAATGCCATAATTTTATGAGGAATGAATATTAATTAAGCATTTTTATCCAAGAAAATTTGAATTGTTTTAAAAAATTTTCCATTCTTATTTTCAGCATCATTTTTTATTATAACTGTGCTTTAATTTTATCTTTAAAAATAGAAAATGTTAGAAACTTTGATATCTAATAAAATTATACATCAAACTAACTTTGGAATAGCTTTAGAAAAAGTAACATAACATTTTCTGTTTAAAACATTTTTTAAATAATTTCTTCTCTGTAGGTTTTTTTAAGAGAATCAGAACACAGTTGACTCATCTTGATTGTCACAGTGATATGAATTGACTGCTGCAGCTAAACTGTGGTGGTAGTGCTAGTCTTTACTGATTGCTGAGATGTTAAGGGGAATTATAAAGGCAGTCCTGCAGTCACATTCTATCAGCATGGACACGTCCACACTACCTTACCTCATGGCAACAGAAGGGAATATCTGTTGCTCACTGGGCGATATGAGTTATATCTAATTTTCCAATTGATGAATGACACATATTTAAATTATATCCACTCCATTAGATGTTACCTAGAAAATGAACCATGGTAGAAAAGTAAAATTATTGAATTATTAAGTAAGGTTATAAACTTGAAAGACAATCATTAACTTTCAACGTATAGTCCCTTTCTTAAAGCCATCTTTTTGATTGCTTTAACTACATGAAAAAGATAGTGTTTATTGAAAAATTAAATATTATATATTTTTACATATATTTGATCCTTTACAACAAACCCAAATGGTAGAAATGGTTCCATATTCATCCTTTATCTCAACTCACCACTTCATCTCGAATGTTTGCAGAGATTCAATAACTTTTCCAAAGTTACAATGCAATAAAAGATAACATTAGTGTTTAAATAAAGATCAATTTTGCTGACCACTAAAAACTTATATCTATTTCCATATAGACCTATTATTTTCCTCATTTTCATGCAGGTCTTTTTAGCTTATCTTTTGTTTAAAATATAATTTATACTTTAAAAATATCCTTAAGAATTTAGTGCAGAGTCTTGATAATTTAATAGGCTAATTTATGTGAAGATTTCTAATTAAGAATACTTGAGACAAATTTATGTTTTTAAATAACTTATTATGCATATTTTAGTGCTGGATTTTTAATGTTACTATTATAATCAACATTTCGCTTAAGTCAGTACCTTTCTGCCCTTAATTCTTAATTTTATTTAAATCATATTGAGTAATTATATATGATTAGGATTAATGGATTATCTTATTTTGCTGCAGAGATAAAATCTAAAATTCTTTACAACAAATAATAGTTAGGTCTACTATGTGATCTTAAAATAAAAATGCATAGATGTTTTGATTTTGCACTGTAACTCCAAATACAAAATTTCTTCTTGCAAAAAAACTGTGATCTTATTTATGTGTATACTACTGTGTGGATTTACAGTTGAAAAGCCTATTATTTATAAAGTTTTTTTTATTAAAAGTGATTGTTTAAAATTGTACCTTCAATTTTAATGTTTGAATAGATATTTTAGTGACCCAACATGTAATTGTAATGTTTTTAAATCATTTGATACCTTAATCATTTTAACACTTTATTTCCTAGACTAAGAAATCAACAAATCCTTGTTAATGAAAACAGTTTTGCTTAATCAAATATGCTGTTTGAGTTTTGTGTCAGCACTAGGGGTGACTGCATCTGTTTGTGCAAAGGGCATCTCTGAGGAGCTAAGTTCTTTGTTCCGGTAGAGAGAGACTTGATTATGGGCAAAGTCAGTACCTTCCTGCCCTATTATTGACCTCGACTTTGACCTGGCTGGACCACCCTCACAGGAACAGAGGGTAATAAAGTCCTCTGGCTGACTCAAGCCTGAGTTTAAGCTAAGCAGAGATAATCAATCACTTACAATTAAGTGTTGTGGTTTTGTGATGTGGACATTTACTGGGGACTGAGCAGAGATCACGAAACACCATCCATTTAAGTTTCCAGGGCTGTCTCGGAGCAAGATCAAGGGTATTTTAACTAGTACTTCAGAAACTATTTACCAGATTCAGAGTACAGAGATATGATCTTACAGGAAGAATAAAGAAAAAAGAGAAAAAGAAGAAGAAAGCAAGCATTCCGAATAATAATGGTAGACTTACTGTAAACAAGGGGTTAAGCAAAAAGAACTAAAACACCCTGCAGGAAATATTAACCTTCTTCATTTATCTTAAACTTTGATTGAACTAAACTCGACAACTCACATTTCCCAATGAATGAGTCATATGTCTTTGCTAGCCAAAATATTTTGCTTCCTAAAATCAATTCTGGAATATTAGACAAATGATCATACTGTGTTTGGATCCACATTTCAGTGTGTTATTTTAAAAGTCTTGCCCCTTCTAGCCCCACTCATCGTTCCCAAAGTATTTTAGTGCTTCTAAAGAGAAAGATTCTCTTGATCTGTTTTAAATGACCCTGTCTCCTAAATTCCAATCCCACTCTGACCTTTCTCTTTTTAACTTTACCCCTGAAGCACACAAACTTCTTTAATGGAAAAAGAACTCTAATCAGGCAAAGCAAAAGCTACCTACATTCTAAATACCCAGAAAGGAGCAGCGCTGTTTCTTGTACAGAGGTTTGAAACAACCTGTCAGAGAGTTGTCCTGATGAACGTGAAGCCTGCCTTGGGGAATAGAACCAAAACAATGTTAGCCTGTTTCTTTCAGGCTGAAGTTCCACATGCTTCACTAGGAGACAATTTCGATAGAGACAATGTGTTAATATGCTTTTAGAACCTATCCTGTATGCATGGTTACTTGGATTGCAGATCCTTTTGTCTTGTTTAAGGCAGATAAGTGCTTCTAATGATTTCTTTTAGGTGTTTTGGATCAATTTCTGCAAAACCTATAGTAACAGCCTGTATTCTCTAGTTACTTAGTATATATGAGGGAGTTGATATTTATTTGTTTTTATTATACTCAATAGAAAGGTTATATTCTACTTGATCTATTTATTTATTGGTAAATTATGATTAAACATAATAGGGAGATTAATTATGTCACATTCATGCATGCATATAAAATAATTCCATCAATCTCATTCCCTAATATCCTCCCTTCTCCTTCTTCCTCCCCTGAGTCAGCCTGCTATACTCTATGATCTCCCTCTTATTATTATTTTACTTAGTAAATTATTATTATTATTTACTTAGTGAGTTACAATATATTATATATATATATATATATATATATATATATATATATATATATATATATATGATTCACTGTGGTATTCGTACATGCACATAGAATAATTTGGTAAATGTCCTTTCCAGTACTCCCACATGCCCTACCCTCCTCCATCTCCCTTGATTCTCTGCCTTTACTGTCTCCCTTCAATTTTTGCCAGTACTTTCTTTTATGCCACCCTGCCCCTCACTTCCACAATGTGAGAAAACATTCAATTCTTGAATTTCTGGATACAGCTTACTTCACTTAGCATGATGTTCTCCAGCTCTATCCATTTACCAGCAAATTATATAATTCATTTCCTCTTTATGACTGAATACAATTCCCTTTTGTGCATATACCACATTTCCTTTATCCATTGTCTGATGAAAGATGTCTACATTGGTTCTGTAACTTGACTATTGTGAACTGCCCTGCTGTAAATATTAGTAAGCATGTATCACTACAGAATGCTGATTTTACTTCTTTTGAATAAACACCAGTGAGTGGGATAGATGGGTCACTTGGTTATTACATTCCTAGTTTTTTGATGAATCTCCATATCATTTTCTGAAATGGTTGCACTAATTTGCAGTCTCACCAATGATCTATGAGTGTATGTTTCCCCACGTCCTGGGCATCCTTGCCAGCAATCACTATTACTTGTATTCTTGATGACTACCATTCTAACTGGAGTGAGATTAAATCCCAGTGTATTTTTATTATTTTCATGTAGACAATCTTTATTTTAGTAAAGTTAGAGGTCCTAGCTTCACTATTTGGAGCTACTTGAAAGCTATGTGAGCTCCTGTACTTTTAAATCAACACTATACCATCTTCAGGAGAGCAAGTGATTGTGGGATGCTTTAATAGAAGAACACCCTTGTAATGTTTATTACTAGACAAAAAGAATTCTGATTTCATAAAATTGGAAATTCAAATGAGCAGAAGTTATTGGCTCATGGTTAAAGATTAAATTTGTAAGCAAACCTTAAAAGATAACTCTGAAGAATGTTATTTCTCTGGGAAGATTTTCAGCTTATATCCCCAATGTGAATGGATTTTATGGGACATTTTTTTTTTCTCTAAAGCTAGAGCAAAATCATCTTATTCATCTATACATAAAGTTTCTGAATTAAGTTTTTCTCTAGACAAACATCCTATAACCTTGAAACCTGCCTTCTCATTTCATTCTCAAGTATACAACTGCAGTATGCCATTCAGTTTTGCTTCTCTAGAAGGGTTACACCTCCTACCACAAAATTTCTCGTCTCTTAAATTATAATGCCATTTCCAAACTCCCACACACCAAAGGAGTTTAATTTATAGGCAGAGAAAATAAATTAGATTTCACTCACATGAAGAATACTGATTAGTTTTTCCTACCTAATGTTATTATAATTTAAAATGAGTTATTTATCAATTGATTATTTAGAAGAGATTTTTATGATAGGTTGTTTGTTTTCAGCAAAGTGACATCTCCCAGACCAGTTTTCTTTCCAGAACTGTGTCTTCCTCTATCTAACCTAACATAGACCTACTATTTTTTAAGAGATAGTCTAAGAAAGGTGTCAACAACTGAAATTAGTTCTGAGAGATAATCCTAGAACGTGTTCTTCAGGTTTGGCACATTATGCAGAAGTTTCTCAAAGTAGGTATTCCATTACTCATCATAAATCATATATTTGTGTGTGTGTCCATCATTCTCAAGTTATCCAGATACAATTAAGGGATAAGCAATTCTACTTTGTAAATAGTAATACAAGATCATTATTTAATCTTCATATATAAGGATAATAATATATGAAGAAAATTTGTATATTTTATAATATTCCCAATAAAATTAGTAAAACATACATGCAATTTAAAATTTGGTTTATAAATTATAAAACAAACACAAGGTACCATTTATTGTATTTTATATTTTTTACTTCAGAATTAAACAAAGGAATTCTGGAAATGTCACCTTAATTTTTATTTTTGAGTTTCTTGTTATTACTCTATTCAAGGATAACTTCAGGAGTATAAATTAATCAAGTAAAATAATATCTGTGAAAATTGAGGGATCCATTCATGCATTTGCATATTCAGTCACTATAATGAATACCTATTAAGTACCAAACAATGGGCAAGGTAAAAAGAATGCACATCTGATTGGACACATGAACCTTTGTTTTCATAAAATTTGCATATGGAGCAAAGCTACATAAAAATTAAATAAACAATAAAAAGGATTAAGTGTACTATACAGTATAACATAATAGATCAGGGTTTTATTTGAATAAATTGATATTTATATAAGTCTAATATATACACAATTGTACATAGAGCAAATATTAATATTCAAATAGAAAAATTTTTCATGGGTATTACTGATACTTTGAACTGGATGCATCTTTCTTTTCAGGGACTTTATTCAGCATTATAAGATATTTAACATTTTTCCTGGCATCCATCCTCTAGATTATTGTGGAACTTTTTGAGTTGTGACAAGTGAACATTTCTCCAACCATTGCCAAGTGTCTCTAACAGGAAAACTCTCCAATTTGACAATTACTGAGATACAGTATATGAATATGCCAAAATCCAACTGATCATTGTTCCATCTTTTGTACTGGTTCATGCTATGCCTTGCAAGATATAAATGAGCAAGGTAAGTCTTTAGCATAATTTAATATATGAAACTGCCTTGACGTCCTTTCTTTCATTTTTTTTTCTCTTTATCACTTTAAAAATGTTCCTTCCTTAAAATATTTAAAGGAATGAATAATGAATGAAAAGGTTACACCTTACCAATCAAAGAAACCAAACAAATGAAAGAACTATACATAACAAGAAAACTTCACCTAGATATAATGCCTAGGTATCACAGACACATGGATGAAAACCAAACTAAGGAGAAATGTGTTAAAGATGGAAGATAAAACTACATTAAAGAAGATCAACACCACAAATGGAAGCTGATTTCTCATCTGAATCAATGAGAGCCCCAAAACACTATTTTTAAAAGACTTTGTGGAAAACAGGCAAACACACAAACTAATAAAGCACCAATCCAGAATTAGAGATCATACAATTTTAAATAACACATGGACCAAAGAATGAAGCCAAACAATGTAAAAATATTTTAAAATAAAGGCATAACTTATTAAAATTTGTACTTGGGGAATATTTACAACATTAAGTGGATACATTATAAAAGAAGAAAGGTTTCAAGCCAACCATTTGAGATTTTATCTTAGGAAACTAGGAAATTAAATTCAAAATAAGTCCAAGAAAACAAATATAAAGATTAAAATAGGAATCAATTACACTGTAAATAAAATCAACAAAACCAAAAGCTGGTTTATTGAAAATGTCAATAAAATCCACATGCTTCTAGCTTGGCTAAACAAGATAAAAAATGAGAAAGGATGCAAATTACTGATATTGGAAATAAAAGGGGAATACTACTACAGATCAGTGAGCATTAAAAATAAAATAAAACAATGTTATGTATGGTACTATACTCACAAATTTGGAATTAGCCCATGAAAAAGACTAATTCCTAGAAAGACACAATCTGTATCAGATACAGATGGGTTCAGTGGTGAGTTCTATCCAAAATTTGGGGAATAAATTATACCAATTTTCTATTTTCTCTGAGAAAATAGAGGTTAACGAGGTACCAGTTTAGTACTAAACTTGAGAAGGCATACCAAGAAAACTACAGATCAATATGAATCATGAATATAGATGTAAAAAGTCCTCAGCAAAATATTAGCAAACCAAAGCCAGGAATGTATGAAAAGAATTATACACCCTAACCAAATGGGAGTTACTTGAGGTCTGCAAGCTTAGTTTGATATTAAAAAATTGATTTAATCCATTGCATCAGAAGCTAATGAGGGAAAGTGTTATGATCAAATCAATGCCTATATGAAAAAATTGCACACCTATTCATAATATTAAAAATATTTAGAAAACAAGGAAAAGTGGTGAACTTTTATTATGCAATAAAGAATATCAACAAAAACACTATCACTAACACCATACTTAGTAGGGAGAAGTATGAAGTTTTCTCAGTAAGATTATAAACAAGCCAAGTTTGTCCCATCTTACTAGTTTTCCATCATAATGAAAATTTTACTTAAAAAATGACATGTATAACAAGTGAAATTCATAAAGACTTGAAGAAATAATGCTTGTTTTAAGATGACATGATCAACTATATAAAATAAAAAAAAATCTTACAGAGTGATTCCATGTACGTAGCTAGGAAGACTCAATATTGTCAGGTTGTCAATTCTTTCCAAATTTATATATGAATACAACAGAAATCCAAATCTAAATCCCAGAACATAATGTTGCAAATATTGACAAACCTAGTCTAATGTTTACAGGAAGAGGCAAAAGTCTCAAAATAGCCAACACAATACTGAAGAGAAGCAACAAAGTTGGAAGACTGATAACACCCAACATTAAGACTTAACTATCAAGTCAGTAGAGTACTGAAGAGATAACAAAAATATGCTTCAAAATGAGGGTTAGAGTTAGATACACCACAGTAGTGGGAATCTGTCAACCAAAAGTTGAGAACTATAATATATGCTAATGTTCTGTAGGTGGAAGATAGAAGCCTACCAATAAAAGTTGATCAATTAGAAGAATGAATAGCAATGGAATAGTAAATATATCAGTAAATATATGACTAATGTTTGATTTTCCTAATTTTTTTATATAAAAATTTTTGAGCTGTGTCAAGAAACAATGAGTGGTGAAGTTCATAAGATAGGCAAAAGTAAAATTTACAGTGATGGCAGAATGAGTGGGAAAATCAATGGATGGTTTCTAAAATTAGTTTAATTCTATTATACATGATAGTTTAAAGAGCCACATAGTAATTTCTTTTTTATTTTAAACATTTTTTTAATTTAGATAGACACAATATCTTTATTTATTTTTATGTGGTGCTGAGGATTGAACCCAGTACTTCACATATGTGAGGCAAGTGCTCTATCACTGAGCCACAACCCTAGCCCCATGTGGTAATTTCTTAGAGTGATAACTATACTGCTACAAAGTAGTATGACTAAATACTAATAATGGAAATGAAATAAAATATGAATAATAGATTAGCTTTTACTACACCCAGAACAAAAAGAAAAGGAAGACAGTAATAAAGAAAAGCTTGAACAAATGAAGAAAAAAACAAAAGAGAATTTGGGAGTAAATTATAAAGAAAAAATGGGTAGACTCACATACAATGATACTGATAAATACATTAAATATAGTCAAATATTTCAATTAAAAGCCAAAGATTGTCAGACTTAATATGAAAGTAAGACCCGAGTACTTGACATTTCTGAAACACAAACTTTAAATATAAAAACAGATTGAAAGTTAAAAGTATGTATTGAAATTTGAAATATATTAGGTATAATAATTAAGTTTAAGAAAGTTGATATCCATCATCAATATCAGACAAAGGAGGTATCAGAATACAGGGAGTTACTAAATATAATAAGACATAAGGCATATCTCTTAATTAAAAACAATCACACCTTGGAAGTCATATAATCCTAATTTTTTTGTTGTTATCTAATAACAAATCTTCAAACTAAAGAAATATAAATTGAAGGAACAAAAAGAGAAAATAAATTTATAATTAGAGGTAGAGATTTGCACATCCTTTCCTTGCTATTGATAGGAAACACTTTCTTTAACAAACAACAAAAAATTAAGAAGGATATAGGTAATTTAAACAACAGTATCAAACAACCAAGCAATTTTAATGCTTACCAGATAATTACACCTCCAACTACAGATGGAATCGCTAAACTTGTGCATATGACAGTGATTTAAAAAGATGCAATAAATTGTAAAGATTAAATATCTTGTCTATTTCATCTGCTTTTAACTTTTAAATTAATAACAATAAAAATCATATCAAATCTTCAAATACTTTCCCAGAATATACATTTCTAAAAAATGGAAACATGTTCAGAATACATAAATATTTAAATAAATAATAAAATGAAAACCTAGGACAAACGGAAAAAGACTAGACCAAGGGTCAGTAAAACTCACAGGCAAAATATTTATTATCACAGTTTTAAAGAGTTACAAAAGAGTAAAGGCTGGGGATGTGGCTCAAATGGTAGCGCGCTCTTCTGGCATGCGCCGGGTGCTGGGATGGATCCTCAGCATCACATAAAAATAAAATAAAGATGTTGTGTCCACCGCAAACTAAAAAATAAATATTAAAAAGTTCTCTCTCTCTCTTTAAAAAAAAGAGTAAAAAGAAGAATATGCTATGTATATCTTATGTGGCTTCCAAAGACTAAAATATATATTACCTGTCCCTTAAAACACACACACACACACACACACACACACACACACAGCTGAACTGCATATGGATTTCCACTTTTCCCAAACATGAAAAGGCCAACAGGGGCTGGGGTTTGGGCTCAGTGTTAGAGTGCTCACCTGGAACGTGTGAGGTGCTAGGTTTGATCCTCTGCACCACATAAAAATAAATAAATAAAGGTATTGTGTCCAAGAACAACTAAAAAAAAATAAAAAATAATAGGCCAACAATCACATGAAAAGTTGTTTAGCATATTAGTCTTCATGTACATGAAAATTAAAACCATAATGAGATATTATTATGCCAAATAAAAAAGACTAATAAAACTAAATGGTGGTGAATATGTTGACAAACTAAAAATCTTATGCATTGTTTGTGGTAGTGTAAAATGGTGCATACACTTAGGAGAATGTCTGTGGTAGTTCAACACACATTTATTCAGTGTATCACAAATTCTACTTCTACTTGTTTATTAAGAAAAATCAAAGCATAAATTTATTTAAAAAGATTTGTAAAAGAATATTTGTTACAGGACTGGTGTTGCGGCTCAGTGGTGGAATGCTAGCCTTGCACATGTGAGCACTGGGTTCAATCCTAGGCACCACAAAAAAAATAAATAAATAAAATAAAGGTATTATGTCTACCCACAACTAAAAAAAAAATGTTTAAAAAAAGTTACAGTTTTATGTCCAATAGCCAATAAGTAGAAAGTACTCAACTTTCAATAAAAGAAGCCAAATGGTGATAGAAAAATAAATAAATAAATTGTGGTATATTTATATTAGGAATTATTATTTAAAGTTTGAAAGAACAAACTACTGATACATGCAATACCATTGAAGAACCTCTAATTTTTTAGTCTAATGAAAGAAGACAAACTTAAAACATGCATTCATTTCGAGTATATAATTTTAAGAATAAGGAAAATTATTCATGATGATACAAGTTAGAACAGGGTCTATGGAAGGAGGCACTTTAAACTATTATACCACTCCTTGTCGTTTATCCCAAGGATTTAAAGTCATGACTGTAGTGAATGAATGCCTATGTTTACAGAAACACAATTTGCAATAACCAAGTAGCCAAGTTATGGGATCAGTATCAGTGTCCCTCAACAGATGAATAGGTAAAGAAAATGTTATATATATAAAAGTTTTACTCCACTATCTATAAGTACAAAATTATGTTATTTGGAGGAAAATAAATAAAACTGGAAACCACAGATTGGAGTGGGATAAGCCAAAAAGAAAAGTGTCATGTTTTTCTTCATATCTAGAGAAGAAAAAATCAGGAAGAAAAAGATGCTGTAAAAGTAGAAGGGACATCTAAAGGAAAGTAATCAGAGTGAGTGAGGAGAAGAAAGCAGGGGAAATATTGAGAAACAAAATTGATCAAACTATGTTTTTATATGTAGGTGAATCTCCAACAATGAAATCCACTATTTTTTATTATTAATATGCACCAATAAAAAGTTATGTGTATAATGTAAATTTTCTATATGGGAAAGTTAGATGTTATTTAACTAAATATATACATTTACTGAACAGTTTAATTGTAGACTTAGGATTCACACTTTTTTATCTTTTTATTTTAATATGTTAACTATGACAGCAGAATGCATTACAATTCATATTCCAATATACAGCACAATTTTTCATATCTCTAGTTGTACACAAAGTAGAGTCACACCATCCATGTCTTCATACACGTGCTTAAGGTGATGAAGTCCATCTCAATCCATTGTCTTTCTCACCCCCATGCCTCCTCCCTTCCTCTCCCTCCCCTTTTCCTCTTTGCCTTATCTAGAGTTCATCTAATCTTCTCATGCCTCCATCCCTGACATTATGAATCAGCATCCCTAAATTAGGAAAAACATTCGGCATTTGGGTTTTTGGAATTGGCTAACTTCACTTAGCATTATATTCTCCAATTCCGTCGATTTACCTGCAAATGCCATGATTTCATACGCATTTATTGCTGAATAATATTCCAATGTGTGTATATGCCACAGTTTCTTTATTCACTCATTTGTTGAAGGGCATCTAGGTTGGTTCTACAGTTCAGCTATTGTGAATTGTGCTGCTATAAACATTGATGTGGCTGTGTCCCTGTAGAGTGCTGTTTTTAAGTCCTTTTGGTACAGAACCAGGAATGGAATAACTGGGTCAAATGGTAGTCCTATTCACAGTTTTCCAAGGAATCTCCATACTGCTTTCCATATTGGCTGCACCAATTTGTAGTCCCACCAGCATCGTATGTGCCTTTTCCCCCACATCCTTGCCAAAACGTATTGTTGTTTGTATTCTTAATAGCTGCCACTTTGGTTGGAGTGAAATAAAATCTTAGAATAGCTTTAATTTGCATTTCTCTAATTGCTAGAGATGTTGAACATTTTTTTCATATATTTGTCGATTGATTGTATATCATCTGTTCAGTTCCTTGGCCCATTTATTGATTGGGTTATTTGTGGGGTTTTTTTGGTGTTAAGATTTTTGAGTTCTTTATATATCCTAGAGATTAGTGCTCTATCTGACCTGTGTGTGGTAAAGATTTGTTCTCATATTATAGGCTCTTTATTCATCTCACTGATTGTTTCTTCTGCTGACTAGAAGCTTTTTAGTTTGAATCCATCCCATTTGTTGATTCTTTATATTAATTCTTGTACTATAGGAGTATTATTAAGGAAGTTGGGGCCTACCCCCACAAGATAGAGATTTGGGCCTACTTTTTTTTCTAATAGATGTAGTTTCTCTGGTTTAATTCCTAGGTCCTTGATCCACTTTGAGTTTGGCTTTGTTGCATATGGATTTCCACTTTTCCCAGCACTATTGGTTGAGGGGTTATCTTTTCTCCAACGTGTATTTTTGGTGCCTTTATCTAATATAAGGTAACTGTAATTATGTGGGTTAGTTTCTGTGTTCTCTATTCTATACCATTGGTCTATCAGTCTACTTGAAATTGATCTATTTAGATTGTGTCTATCATCCTGATTCAATTTGGGCAATCATATGACTCTAAAAAACTGTTGATGCCTTTGATATTTTCTATTGTATTGAAATACAAACTTTGAAAATAATTTCTAATTATCTTCTGTATTTCTGTATTTTCTGACATAATATCTCCTTTTACATCACAGGTGTTAGTAATTTGAGTTTTCTCTCTCCTTCTCTTCATTAGCATGGCTAAGGATCTGTCAATTTTATTTATTTTTTTCAAAGAACCAACTTTTTGTTTTGTTAATTTTTTCAATTGTTTCTTTTGTTTCAATTGTATTGATTTCAGCTCTAATTTTAATTGTTCCCTGTCTTCTGCTGCTTTGGGTGTTGATTTGTTCTTCTTTTCTAGGGATTTGAGATGTAATGTTAAGGCATTTATTTGTTGACTTTTTCTTCTTTTAATGAATAAACTCCATTCAATGAACTTTCCTCTTAGTACTGGCTTTATAGTGTCCCAGCAATTATGATATGTTGTATCTCATTTACCTCTAAGAATTTTTTAATCTCCTCCTTGATGTCTTTTGCTACCCATTATTCATTCAGCAGCATAGTATAGGAATGTACAAATTCTTCAACTCCCACATGATTCTGCAGTCCATGTGAGTGGTATGATTTTTCCCAACCTTTCACCTTTGGTCTGTAGATGTCTTTTCCTATGAGATGAGTCTTTTGGAGGCCACAAATTGTTGGGTCTTTTTTTAAAATTCAATCTTCCAGTGTATGTCTTTTGACTGATGAGTTTAGGCCATTAACGATTAAGGTTATTATTGAGATATAATTTGTATTCCCAGTCATTTTTGTTTATTTTTGGCATTTAAGTTGACTTGATTTCTCCTTTGATTAGTTCTTTCTTTAGTGTCATACCTCCCTTTGCTGATTTTTGTCATTGCTTTTCAAATCTTCTTCATGGAATATTTTACAGAGGATATTCTGTAAAGCAGGCTTTTTAGTTGTAAATTCTTTTAACTTTTGTTTATCATGGAAGATTTTCATTTCATCATAAAAGCTAAAGCTTAATTTTGCTGGATAGAAAATTCTTGGTTGGCATCAATTTTCTTTCAGAGCTTGTTATATGCCGTTCCAGGTTCTCCTGTCTTTGAAGGTCTGTATTTAAAACATATGCTGAGATACAAATTAGTCTCCCCCTATATGTAACCTAATTCCTCTTTCTTGCAGTCTTTATGATTCTATCTGTATGTTGGGTATTTTCATTATAATGTGCCTTGGTGTAGATCTGTTGCAATTTTGAACATTTGGTGTCCTGTAAGCCTCTTGTATTTTATTTTACAACTCATTGTTCATGTTTAGGAAATTTTCTCATATTATCTTATTGAAGAGTTTGTATATTCCTTTGGTTTGAAAATCTGTGCCTTCCTCTATCCCAATAACTCTTATATTTTGTCTTTTGATGCTATCCCATAGTTTTTGGATGTTCTGCTCATGGTTCTTACTATATTTACTGAGTGGTCAACTTTATTTTCCAGATCTTATACTTTGCCTTTATTATCTAACATTGAGTCTTCCATGTGATCTAGTCTGTAGGTGATGCTTTCTATTGAGTTTTTTATTTGGTTGTTTCCTTCATTTCAAGGATTTATAATTTTTTTTCAGGGTCTCCCTCTTGAAGTAATCTTTGATACTTGTATTTGCTCCCTTATGTTGTTGTTGGTGTGATCAATGGATGCCTGCATTTGCTCCCTTATCTGTTTATTGGTGTTGTCAATGGTTTCCTGTATTTGCTATCTTATTTCTTTGTTAGGTTGATCAATTTGGCCTATATTAGCTCACTGAGGTCATTCTTTAATTCATTTAAATTATGAACATTCTGAACTGCTTCACTGACATTGCATCAACTGCACTGTCCATGAGTTCTTTTATTGTAGTATCCTGGTTTGTTTGGGTTACTTTCCTCCCTTGTTTTTTTCATGCTGTCTATAGGATTTTCTTACTTGCAATGGATCTAAGGTATTACCTTTTCTATCCTATAATCTTATAGTATCTGTGCAGATTATCTGTATCTCACTTTGGTTTTGGGTTTCCAGATCCTGCCAGTGTCCTCGGATGGACACCACTGCAACTATAGATGGTGGCAATAGCGGGAGGTAACTTGAGATAGCAATGGAGGTGCCCCAAGATGGATGCAACTTCTTTCAGAGATGGGGCTGAAAGGGTAGGCCTTACACTGGCTTTGGGATGCCTGCTCCAAAATGCAGCTGCTTCTATGCCCTGTCTGTTGTCTCAAGGTTGAGGTACTGCATGAGGAAGGCTATGGGGATGACTGCATCTTATGATAAAAATGGGTTAGACCTGGGCCCCCAGGTGGTGGTGGGGGTGCACTCAAGTTTACCCTGTCCTGAGAAGGTCAGTGAGTTGGGTCTGGGCCAGGCCTGAGTTCCAGCAGTTGTCTGCCAGGGCTAGAATGGCCTCGGGTCAACTTGGGACTGAGCTCCCACACAGGTGAGTGAAAAGGAACTCAGATTCACACATTTACCACATGTAAATTTTATTTCATTTAAAACCCTGTTGGCAGAATATTGTTGAGGTGTATAGAAATATATACCAGATTATAATGTATACAGCCAGATCACAGTCTGCCTGCATGGTTTCAGGGCTAGATGAAGCCCTTAGAATAGAGACTTTTGAATAGGAAAGTGGCATCACAAGACTCAAACTTCCATTACTAGAGGAAGATGAAATTAGCTGTCAAGGAGAGCTGGAGATGAGCAGGATTTCTGCACAATACTGGGAGTGACATCACGGACAGTAGATGAACAATGAGAATTGGCTATAATCAGAATTAAATCATTCAGCAAGAATTTTTGCAATTTATCAACAAATAAGGCAACTGATGAATGATTTCCTTGATATTTGCTCACAATTACTTTGATTGCTGTTTTTTCAACCTGTAGGTAATATTGGTGAAAAACTACCAACTGTAACTCAAGTTTTGTTGTCTTATTATTTAGATGGACAGATGATGAATGGATGGATGGATGGATGGATGGACAGAAAGATAGATAAGCATTTCCTCTCTGGTTTATTTGTGCTTCCTGTAGAGATTAGTGGTCCTTCTCAATACCACCACTCTTGATATAATTCTGCACTAAAGATAGTGAGAATTGTCAGTGAGAAATTGTCACTGATATTAAGGAGAAATAAATAAGTGTCTGAATTTTTAGAAGATTTTATAACACCTCTCTAAATAATCACATTTTATTATCCCCCTCGAAATAAAAATTAAGACTTTTATACTTCATAGGAATGACTTGCAAATTAATTTATTAAGATCCATAATATGCACACAAAATTGAAATTACTATATTGGTCTAAGCACAGTATTATTATAAACTTTAAAATCTGCCACTTTCATTAACTTTTGTAAACTTAAGATGAAATTCCATTTCACTATTCAAATACATTTTTTCTTAAATTGTACTGCCTATTATGCCACATATATACATTGTTATTTTAGTAATTACAGGTGATGGATTAGTAACAAGGGGTTTAAGATACACAATATAATATTTGCTTTAAAAGTGTAAAGAACAATTAAGTTTGTAGTTTATAAGTGCTTTGTCAAGTTACAGAATCACCGAAAGTGCTTTATGATTGATTAATAAAAGTAAGTAGACTTAGTGTTGCCATACACTTTTATTGACTATCCAACAGTAGCAGACAGGAAAACAGGGGTATTCCAACAGTTAGAAACATTTTCCCCTGATGCTCTTGACACCTGGATAAGTCACTCTCAGTAGATTTATTCCTGAGAGACACTAAAACGTTAATAGCTAAATGATAAAATGTTAATGAACTCATATTGTGAATAGATGAATACATAAATGCATAAGATAAATACTTCATTAATTCACTAATTAATGTTACCTTCCTTTGCCTGTCCTTTCATATACCCAAACTACTATATTTTGTAGTTGAAAGGTAATTGCATCAGAACCTTCTTGAGGGGTAACCAGTATGTAAGTTTATCGACGTGCAGGACTATATGATGTGGTAAAATGGTTGAACTCAGTTCTTAGCACAAATCTTTCTTTTCCACTTTTTATACTCTTCAGTAGAGATGTCTCTTTTCTCTGTACATTTCAGTGATATAAAATAAGTACTTACTCAAAACTCCCATTCTGTAAACATTTTTTCTCATGCTCTCAAACTGTATTTCTCTTCTTTCCAATATTTAATTCCTTACCAAATGAGACTGTAGTTATTGAATTACAAAAACAGCCAAAATAATAATGCATGATAACTTTGCCATCAATTCTTGCTTGTGCATTTTTTTTGTAATAGAAAGCAATGCAGAAAGTATTCTAAAACAATGAAATAGCAAATACTAGGGAGTTAAAGATGGTGGGAAAAGATATTTTTTAAAAAAGTTTAAAAATTAGCAACAAATATTACAATTAAAAAATAATAGCCTAGTATTATTTCTTACTAGAAAGTAGAAAACATGTTATATACAGCAGAAAGGCTGGTTAACATATAACTTTCTAATGTGCTCTCTTACACCAAAGTGTTAAATTTATAGGCAACTATTATTTCACTATTGGGAAAAAAAGAAAATAACTAAAGTAATTCAATTCAGTTTGTTAGAAAAAGAACAAATATGTTCTAAGAAAAAGAAAATGCTTCTTCCAAGAAAATTCTAAAAAGAAAATTCTATCAAAATAAAAATGGAACAAAACCGATGAAACTAATATAAATCTATATTAATAAATACATAGGATGATAGGTAACGGGTAAAAATATCAAAAAATAGATACAAATATACTACCGAACAGTAAAGACAGTGAAAATCATAGGTACCAAATTTGAAATGCAATTGTTTATGTGAGAAAATGTATTATATAAAATTAATGCAATGATTAAAACTAGAGAACTGAGAACAGATTACGTGCTGTTAAATTTTAAAACTTTAACAATTTCATTAAAATAGATGTATTACATTATTGCTATGAAAGTAAAAAATGGAAAAGTAAACATACATTTCTAAATATGATAACCAGAAAACCGATAATCTCTCTGCTTAAAATTTGTTCCAAAGTGAAAGTAAGGAAAATTAACTAATTTATTTCATTGAACAAATAGCGCCTTGAGCATATGAAAGTTTTAAGATGACTCTTTGTTTTAAATCATAGTATAAGAAAATGATAATTAAATGATAATGTTATATGATATGAATCAGGAAGGTCTAATCTAGATCTTACAGATAACTTAATATTTGTAAATATGGAAATAAAATGAATGAAGTTAAAAAATATATCCTCATTTTAGAAGATTCTATGAAGTCAGTTGTTATTACTTTCAATTCTCCTTCATTTTTTTGTTATGGAAAGTGTTTCAAGTTTACTTTCAACATTTTATATAATGGTAAACCTAGAATGTAACTTTACTTCACCTGGTCCAACACTAAATGTCATATGTGTAAGCTGGTTGTAAAAACTGAAACAAGAAAGGAGAATTCTCTCTCCTAAATAGATTTCTTATTACCTTGAAAAATTGCCTTTTAAAAATAATTTGTTTTATTATGCAAATAAGGCATTAATGTTTCCCACCAAAGACTATAATGTGCTGTTAGACTCTTGGATATAGCTAGGCAACACAGAATCATCTTTTTGTTTTGATGTTTAAAATACTTTCTTCTGACAAGAATAAAAGAAAACATGCCCTGTCAATAATTATTGACCTCTGTTATTCATTTAAAGTACCTTAGGTGGAATATGTCAAGAAGAAAAGATAAGATTATACTTTCACATCCTTATCTTGCATTACTAAACAGAAAGGACCACAAAATTGTTAACACTGCTTATAAGGCACCTAATGCTTCAAAATTCAACAGAGAGAACAACTTTACTCTGTACATAAAAAAGAAAATTGTAGATCTCTTTTAGAAAAGAGCAGGTATTACTAAAAGAAACTAAAGTGGTATTTATACTGTTTGAAGAATTGTGTCCTGAAATTTCCTGCAGCTTGCTTACTAATTGTGCAAAACAAGTCCCTCATGACTAAAAAGTCTAGCTTCCCTCTAAATGGTCTTTGTTTTACTTCTTAGAGCAGAGGATGAATTCTGTAAGTGATCTAGTCATGTATATCAAACTACCAAAAACAGATTTCTTATTAATACAGAGCCACAACGTATGTGGCTAGACTCAATTCATCTATGTTGTGCTTTTCACATGCCTGCATTCCACTGGAAACTCAATTAGGGCTTAGGCAACCTCAGATGATCCCATGTATGTGACTGGGAGGAGTCTCACTATTGACTGGGGCAATGGGTACAACTGGGCCATTTTTTGCTCATTATTTCTGCACAGCAAAAGCAGGATTAAGAAATAAAAAAGGGAAAGGTCCCCATGAGTAAGTGATTTTTCAAAGCTGTTTCCTTAGTTAATTCTTTGGTCAAAACAAGTCTCATGGAAGCCAGGTTCAGGGGTTGGGGGACTAGATTGTTTTTTTTTTTTTTTTTTTTTTAATGGGAGGTAGGTAAAACTGAAGACTTTTTAAATAGTTGTCAAAAATACCAAAGAAATAGCTCTGTCAGATGATACCATCTACTCCAACATTTCTGACAAACTGTAATATTTTGAAGCAAGAAGGTTATTAAGTAATTGATAACTATCTCATTATCATCAACAACTGCTCTCCCTCAGCTTGTCTGGCTCCTCATTTCCCTTAATTGTATATATGATAAATCAATTGAATGGGATTCCAACTTTGTCATATTATTACTTTATGTTAGAACATTTTATTTAGAAAAAAATAGTCTGAAATAAAATTACCTTATTAAACTTGAAATTTTTAAAGTTAGAACAAAGAATTTGGTTTTTGATTGTTTTTGATAAGGAGCAATTTATTTAGATTGGTTTTCAGGACACATATTTCTGACAATAGAGACATTTGAAACCCTCATTATGGACACTGATGATAAGCGACAGCTATTTTGGCATAACTTCTCTTGAACTTTTAGTGTGAAATGAAGTATTTCTCAAGTAGAAATGCTCTAATAATTTATTGCCAAGAAAAAACGTTATATAAGTAGAAAGACTATAGAACATTTCTTTTGCTTGGACAACTTTAAAATTGAAACTTGAAATTGAATTCCATTCCCTATGACATGTCAACATATTTAAACTCACTACTGATTATTTCAGCCCTCTGGAAAAAAGGCACTGAATACTGTCTATGAATTTAATTCTAAGGGCCTTGAAGTAATGCAGTGATAATTGACATGAGATGTTGAATGGACGCATTACATTCTGTATTTTGTGAGTCCTTCATCCATTTCTAAACAAAACTGCCATCCTTAAGGCTCAGGTGATCTACCTTCTCTATGGCAGATATAGGAATTTCCACTCAGCTGCCCAGGAGAAGGTCCCACTATTGGTAAGACCCCACAGTTGCTTCAGAATAGTCCTGTGACGTATCAATACAAAAAAAGGTAAGAGCCCAGAATTCACTCAAGACCTAGAAATCACCTTTCTTAAAAGGATCCAAGTTCATTTCCTCAGATTTTCAAGTTATATTTTTTATAAATTCTTTTTAAATTTCAAGTTATATTGACTTGAATATAAACCACATTTTTTCTTTTCTTTCTTCTTTCTTTCTTTTTGGAATTAGGATTCTCTAGGTGCCATCAAATTAATAACAATGATTAAATAACTATGGTTTTTAACTATGCTACAACTAATAAACCACTAATGATTTTATTTAATGAACAGCACTGGGAAACTGGTTAGCCATCTGGTAAGCCAAAGTACTTAAATTCATGCTTTATATCAGACAACAAATAAATTGAAATTATCTCAAATAACTTCTTTGGTGAAAAAATAAAATATAAAAGCTAGAAAAACATATCATAATTTCTCCATGTTCTTTGGTTGGAAACATACCAACTGAACTTGAAGTTTTAAAACAAAGGGAAAGTATGTCATTCATTATAGATTTTTAAGCTCATGATGATCAAATGAAAATGACTAAAATAAAAATCAAACACAAAATGGGAAAAATATTCAAGACAATAATAAAACCAAAATTATTAGAATAAAAAATCTGACAAGAACACTTTGAGATTCCAGTAGATAAGCTAAAATCTTCCAAAAAGAAGAAATAAAGCGGGGTACAGTGGTACAAACTTGTAATCCCAGCAGCTCAGAAGACTGAGACAGGAAGATCATGAGTTCAAAGCCAGCTTCAGCAATGGCAAGGTGCTAAGCAATTCAGTGAGTCTCTGTCTCTAAATAAAATACAAAATAGGCCCTGGGGATGTGGCTCAGTGGTTGAGTGCCCCTGAGTTCAATCTCTGATAATCCCCCCAAAAGCTGAAGAAATAAAACAACTAATAGACATGTGAACATGTTCAACTTCAGCTTAATATTAATAAAAGAAATGTTAACTTGAAAATAAAACACTTTCCTTTGTTTAAACTAAGAAAAGTCATACAATAATGTACAATGCAGGGAAAGGTAATGGTGAATGGGCACATCCAAAAGGTTGAAAAGTATTGACAACTGACATAACTTTTCTGGGAAAGAGTTTGAAAACTGTATGCTTATGCTCATCAATTCAGTAATTTTATTTCCCCAAATCTATGCTAAGGTAAAAGCCTGAAGAACAACTTAAAGGTTTTTGATATGAAAATATTTTTATATCAGTATTGCACTTCAAAAATCCTATCACGTCTAATATTTGGTGAATAATAAATCTCAGTGCCCATATAATAAACTATTGTAGAACCTTTAAAATCTATAAAGTTAAAGAAATAAATATCAAACTGAAAAATAAGATACATAGTTAATATTTTTATCAATCTAAAAATTTTAGTTTTAAAAATTCTATAAGCAAACAGCTGAAATTGAAATGCTAAATATCTAATTAGGGTTTACTCTGAATTTTAGAATTATAGTAATAATTTTATTCTTTTCTTCAAATTTCCATACATGCTAATACTATACACTGTCATCTACTGATTTATGATCTTTTTAGAAATAATTTATTAATAATGTATCAATTTTTAGAGTAGAAGCACAAATAAAAGCATAAAATGCTATCCAGATATATTTTTGTTGCTATGATTATAGCCCATTATATTGTCAAACTACCTCCACTTATGCATCTACATTTTCTGAATTCTTAGTTATAGCCAGATGGAAAAAGTGTACTTTATAGTGCTAGGAGTAATCTGTCAATATTAGTTGAATCTCAATTTTTGCAACACCATCTTCTGTCTTTGTGGTAAAATATCACTTGAAACAGCAGGGATATAATATCATAGAGGACAACTGAAGATACTCCACACATATTTTTCCCTTTTTATTCCCTTGAACATGGTTTTTAAAAGTCAAATATTACAAAGGCAACCCAAAATAAACCTTTTCACTTTTGCTCTTGATAATATATTGAAAGGAAATAAAAACAAGTACATGCAGACAGAGCTCAATCAGAATAAATAATTCATTCATAAAGAATGCTATTGTGCACCAAATGCCACTATAAATGCAGGTACCTGGAAAAGCAATATATTCTATGACAGTAGAAAATGTACCACATTGCTTCCAAATGGGTGGTAACCATGATCTCTAGTAAAATAAATATCTGTGGCAAATGACACATACCTATTTAATGACACTTTGAGTTCATGTGAAGTTTGGCAGTGTAATAAAAGTCTTATCTCTTGCTTTCACTGTTATTGTGCAGATTTAAACTGTTGTCTCAGAGGCAGTTTTACTATCTTTTTCAATCTACCCCATAAAAGTGAGACTTGATTTGCTTAGCATGAGAACAGATCAATAAAAGCTAAGTTATACAGCAGATTAGATCACTAACTCAGAGATCAAAGATGTTAAATACAACTTGTATAGAGAAACTAGATCAAAAGTTGAACTCAGACACACGGTACATATTTGCAGAACTCAAAATAGCCTTCTCTTTATACCAACAATTTACCCTTAGTCTTGTCATGGTCATTTTATGTTGAAGTAGTTTACACATGGCTGACAACATTTTAAATATACATAATGCATGCATATCGTTAAGGGTTTTATATTAAATTTCTGAGTTGTCCCTTTAAAAAAAAGCTAGGAAAAAAATAGCATTTGTCAAGGCACTAAAAGGTCATTTTGTAAATATTTTATAAAATGTCTCAAATTAGATGTTTTTAAAGGAAAACAAAATAACATACTATATAAATATATGTCAATATGGTTACTATTATTGTTTATATTTTAAGTTCATAATACATTTATGCCATATTCTTGTTGAAATAAGGAAAAACTTGTCTGTATTTCACAGATGAGATTTTGTCAAATTATTATCAAATTTTTACACAATTATTTAAATAATTTTAGAAATTAAAAATTATGCCTCACCTTGCAGTTCTCACCCCAGTACGTTTGGGCCTCATTGAGAATGTGTATAGGTATATAGGTATAAGTGTACTGTATTTCCTCATAGACTTTTGCCACATGTGGGAAAGAGTTTGTGAAACAAAAATTAATCCAAGGCAAACAGCCACAATAACTGCAGAAACAACATCCTCGAGCTGGAGCCTGCCAATGTGAAAATTCAATGTTTCCCATGGCAGAGTCACACCCTGGAGATAAAGCCCTGCTATGCAGGCTCATTCACATAAAACCTCCTAGTCTATCTCTTGAGAATCCATTCCTCGCCCTATCCTCTCACTTTAGCATTCCTCAGTTCTATTTGACTGCAGCATTGGGGTGCCATGTAAATTTTCATGGCAAAAGCCTAGTTTCCCCAGAAAAGTCCCTCACCCATACCTGTCAACCCTCTACTGCCCTTTGAACACTCACTGGACATCTTGATGTGGGAACTCCAATGTTTCTCCAAGAATATCAGGCCCCACAATGCGACAAACATTGATATTGAAGTACAATTGAAGTACAAAGATGCAAAGATGCAAACAAATATTTCCCATATGTCCAAAATAATAATCCTTAACATCTCAGTGTATATCATTTCATATTTTCTTTTCATACAGTTTCTTTCAAAAATCATAAAACATTGTTTATCATTTAATAAAATGACAAGATAATAAACACTGACATTCATGTGTTTGTACACACACATATGATGTACCTTGTGTGCATGTAAAAGTTGTTCATTCAAAATGAACATATACAGGTAATTTACCAAGGTCAGACATATACTTTTTTTGGTAAAATTTATTAAAAATGGAGATATTACCCAAAGTTCTCTACAGGTTTAATGCGATGCCAATCAGAATCCCAAAGACATTTCTTGTAGAAATAGATAAAGCAATCATGAAATTCATATGGAAAAACAAAAGACCCAGAATAGCAAAAGCAATTCTAAGCAGGAAGTGTGAATCTGGAAGTATAGCGATACCAGAGCTCAAACTGTACTACAAAGCAATAGTAACAAAAACAGCATGGTACTGGTACCAAAACAGGCAGGTGGACCAATGGTACAGAATAGAGGACACAGAGACTAATCCACAAAGTTACAACTATCTTATATTTGATAAAGGGGCTAAAAACATGCAATGGAGGAAGGATAGCATCTTCAACAAATGGTGTTGGGAAAATTGGAAATCCATATGCAACAAAATGAAATTGAATCCCTTTCTCTCGCCAGCCACAAAAGTTAACTCAAAATGGATCAAGGAGCTAGATATAAAAACAGAGACACTGCGTCTGATAGAAGGAAAAGTTGGCTATGATCTACATATTTTGGGGTCGGGCTCCAAATTCCTTAATAGAACGCCCGTAGCCCAAGAGTTAATAACAAGAATAAACAAATGGGACCTACTTAAACTAAAAAGTTTTTTCTCAGCAAGAGAAACAGTAAAAGAGGTAAATAGAGAGCCTACATCCTGGGAACAAATTTTTACCCCTCACACCTCAGATAGAGCCCTAATATCCAGAATGTACAAAGAACTCAAAAAATTAAACAATAAGATAACAAATAATCCAATCAACAAATGGGCCAAGGACCTGAACAGACACTTCTCAGAGGAGGACATACAATCAATCCACAAGCACATGAGAAAATGCTCACCATCTCTAGCAATCAGAGAAATGCAAATCAAAACCACCCTAAGATACCATTTCACTCCTGTAAGATTGGCAGCCATTATGAAGTCAAACAACAATAAGTGTTGGCGAGGATGTGGGGAAAAGGGCACACTTGTTCACTGCTGGTGGGACTGCAAAATGGTGAGGCCAATTTGGAAAGCAGTATGGAGATTCCTGGGAAAGCTGGGAATGGATCCACCATTTGACCCAGCTATTGCCCTTCTTGGACTATTCCCTGAGGACCTTAAAAGAGCACACTATACGGATACGGCCACATCAATGATTATAGCAGCACAATTCACAATAGCTAGACTGTGGAACCAATCTAGATGCCCTTCAATAGACGAGTGGATAAAAAAATTGTGGCAGCTATACACAATGGAGTATTATGCAGCACTAAGAAACGACAAAATCATAGAATTTGCAGGGAAATGGATGGCATTAGAGCAGATTATGCTAAGTGAAGCTAGCCAAGCCCTAAAAAACAAATGTCAAATGTCTTCTTTGATATAAAGAGAGCCACTAAGAATAGAACAGGAAGGAAGAGCATGAGGAAAAGACTAACAGTAAACTAAGACGAATGGGGGGAGAGAAAGGAAGAGAGAAGGGAAAACATATGGAAATGGTAGGAGACCTTCAGTGATACACAAAATTGTAAGAGGTTATGAGGGGCAAGGGGGTGGGGGGAAAAAGGGGAGAGAATTGAACAACAGCAGAGGAGGTAGAGAGGGAAGATGGGAGGGGAGGGGAGGGGAGGGGGGATAGTAGGGGATAGGAAAGGTAGCAGAATACAATAGTCACTAATATGCCATTATGTAAAAATGTGAGTATGTAACAGAAGTGAGTCTGTATTATGTATTTGGGGAGTTCAAAACCCAATTGAGTCGAATGTATGAAAGATATGTCTTGAGCTCTGTAATGTTTTGAACAATCAATAAAAAAAAAAAATAAATAAATAAATAAATAAAAAAGAAAATTAGCATATTATCATTAGCTTAAAATGTCTATTTTTTAAATGTCAAATTGTGGACAAAAAATATTTAAAATACGATAGATTATGGCTAACTGGCTATTAATAAAAAAATAATTGTTTTTGAAATAAGGAAACTTTAATGATACTGTTGTTTTAGGAAAAACACATGAATAAATATATATATTTTTTAAGTGAAACTTTATACTACAATAAGTCAATTGTTTGGAGCTACATTGCTATTGTCTAAAGACATCCAAAATAGATTGGGAAAATGACAGGATGTTAATAACATTCTTCCACTAGAGAATATAATCAACATTATTATGCCAGTGAATTATGACTTAATTATGTTTATTTTATGTATCAAGGCAACTGTCAGTAATTTTCACTAGCATTAACATTTAAAAAATTACCTTAGGTATTTTTGTGTACATTATGTTGAAGTGTTTTTAAACTAGTAATATAAATCTAGGTAATTTCTTAGAAAAATATTCATACAGAAATGTCAAGAAATTATGACAATTATTAAAACTAACAGAATCTTAGGTCTTTATTTATTTGTCTCTTAAAGCAATTTGATTTTGCAATTCATAATCAGATTATAATTTATTTTGAGATTCTTATACTTGCATTAAAACCCCAGGTCCACTGGACATCCATTGTTTCTATAAGGTCAATCTACATACTAACAAGGAGACCATATTTAAAAGGAAGAAGCACAGCCCTGGTGGGGAAGAAATATCTTTAAGAGTTTTACACTAAATTTCTGAGTTATCCCTTTAAAATAAAGCTGGAAATAAACAGTATTTGCCAAGGCACTAAAAATAGTATTTTCATTATTATGAAAATAATTTATTAATTGTCTCAAATTAGATGTTTTTAAAAGAAAACAAAATAACATACTGTATAAATGTAAGTGAATAAGGATAGTATTATCTTTTATGTTTTAATTTCATATTAAATCTATGCTGTTCCCTTGGTGAAATAAGGACAATTTGTCTGTATTTCACAGTTAAGATTTTGTCAAGTTTTTGATGATTCTTTTTTCTCTAAGTGACTGACCTTGGAGTGGAGTCTGACAAGAACTCCTCATGATGCCAAACTGCAGTGGTTTCACATATATATAACTTTAAAATTAAAAGTTGTTGGGGCTGGGGATGTGGCTCAAGCAGTAGCACGCTCGCCTGGCATGCGTGCGGCTCAGGTTTGATCCTCAGCACCACATACAAAGATGTTGTGTCCGCTGAAAAAAACTGAAAAATAAATATTAAAAAAATTCTCTCTCTCTCTCTTTAAAAAAAAAAGTTGTCACAGAAAAGGCATGTGAAATTCTAAAAATTATTGGCTATATCTTCATCATTTCTCTAAAAAAAAATTTAAAAATTGTTATTTGAATTATATCTTTTAACTCTTAAACTCTTTACCTAAGGAAAACTGTTAAACTGATATAATATAAATTCCTTCACTTTCTCAATTGCATTTATAATTTTTTCCCTTTTTATCTATCTCTATATCCCTGTATCATTTGTGTCCATGAAAATACTTTGATATTTATCTTCTCATTTTTATACTTACTAATAGTACTGATTGAATTTCAGTATTTTGGAAAAAAAATGTTATAACAAAATATATAAGTGTATGCATTATTTTTGTGGTCAACATTTACTAAGTTAGAAGAGTTTGACCTTCCTCTTTAATAATGATTGAAATGTGTAAAATGAATATATTTCCTTGGCATGATCTATCAATTCTGAACCTAAAGGCATTTTCAGAGTGGCATTAGAGAGTGGTCATCATCCTGATGTGATTTCCAGAGATAGTTTCACAAAGGGATTGTTAAATATGAAGTAGGCAGGAACAAATGCAATATGCAAAAGTTGCCAAGACTTTGTTTTATGTAGAAAATCAATGTAAAAATAATAGTTTTTGCATTTTCATTAAAAATAATCCGGGCTGAGGATGTGGCTCAAGTGGTAGGACACTCGCCTGGCATGCGTGCGGCCCAGGTTCCAGCCTCAGCACCACATACAAACAAAGATGTTGTGTCCACCAAAAACTAAAAAATAAATATTAAAAATTCTCTTTCTCTCTCTCTCCTTCTCTCTCACTCTCTCTTTAAAAAAATAATAATCCAAGAAATTTTGAATACTTTTTCTTTTTTGCAGTTCACAATTTATTAGGGAATTTCAGTATTTAAGGTTAAATATGTCACATTTTAGCTACATATTATTCTCATGTCATAAAATGTGAAATAAAAGAATGTATACATGTTCTTTAACTGTAAAATTTCACACTTAACCCTGAAAGAAAATTTTACTACTTCCCCTTAAATGTACTAGGTTAAAAAACTTAATTGAGATAATTAAGTAAAAAAATTCATTTAATTTATAAGATATACATGGCAGAAACATTGCAGGATCTTGTCCATTTTCAACTATACCTGTATTACAACATGAGATGAGGATTTATAATGACTAGACCAACATCTTTTTTTTTCAGATAGCTAAATAACATAGCATCAAAGATGGAAAAACCAAAGGAATTGAATGGTTGATTTTTAAATAAAGTATGAATGGGAGCAGTGTTTCAAGGTCGGAAAACTAAGTGATGTCCAGAGAATAAGCTATGTCCTTTGAATTCTTAGTTACATGATAAAAGTAAAATATATTATTTTAAGCTATTTATTAATCAGGAAAATAACAACTCAAAATATGAGAATAGTCTCTTTATTCCCTATGCAGATGATGAAATCCAAAGATAAAAAAAAATACAAGGGAGCAGGATCTATGTTTCCTAATATGAGTCACCTAATGCAATAAAGACAAATTATGCAATGAACACAAATTGAACCTGAGAAAGAGTAACAATCTAAGAAATATTGATAGAGTCAGATTTGAGTTTAGCACACATACAAAGGACAGAAAAGAGAACGTGTTCAACAGAAACCAGAGCAAATATAGACAGAAATTTATGCTTAGCAAGGATGTTGTAAATATCTTAGTGGACCTCTTGAAAACAATATAAGAAGTTTTTGGAAGATATTTGAATGAATGTTAAAGATCACATGAACAAGCCCAATCACCAAAAATCAATTACATTTTTTTTAAAAAAGCGTGTTTCCAAAACCATTACTTCTAATAAACTAAATTGATAGAGAAAATTTTTTTTAAAAAATGCAATACATGTTAAAATCAAATGTGAGTAAAACACAAATGTGTACAAAGCCAAGATTTCTTAAGTAAACCCACAAATAAAGCTATAGGATATTATACTAATGACTGTCAGTGTTAAGTTCATACCAAATGCAATATTTTATAAATGTAGGAAATTTAGTTATCTAATTAGAAGTGACAGCAAGTGACTGAACTAATTAAGCAGGAGCTCCATATGCAATTTTCCTCATTAAGGGTTTGCAATTTTGTATCTGCAACAAAATTATTCAGTACCTATTTTAAATAATAAAGAATGAAACTTGAGGTTAATTGACATTTTAATAGAAAGCATATCAATTAAAATTACCTACAAAAATAGGCTCCTCCTAAAACAATTACTGTTTGAAGTCTAAATCTATTTGTTGTCAACTTGAAAGAGCAAAATGGAACTGCATTTGATAGCAACATGGGGTTTGAGAAATTTAGCAGAGACCCTCAATCTTCATCAACTAATTACACAGAACATTTGGATTAATTAACTGGTATTGTTATCAATGTTATGACTAACATTAATTTTATAAGTTAATGCTTTTCCATGCACCATGGTATTCCCCAAAGCTTCCATTGCCATGTATCATGAAATGAGAAAATGCATTATATTTACAATTAATTTCGTTCAAATTGTGGTTGTTTCTTATTAGTTGTATGACTTTGAGAAAATTCTTATCTCATCTTCAGCTGTGTTCATATGGAAATCAAGTGTAATGAGAGGATTTATGATAATTAAAGGAGAAAACTGTGTGCAAAAGAATTTGCTTGACACCCACTATGGCTTCTAATTTTTTGTTGTTATTATTGTTATTACTATCACTATCATCATCATCATAATCATCATCATTGCTCTCAGGTCTCTCTAGACGTTTAAATTAAAAGCTTATTATGAAGTATAAGTGTCCAATGAGGCCTACAACAAAACCAAAATTGTGAATGAATAATAAAGATAATGAAAATGGTGATAAAATGTTCATCATATAGTAGAGCTGAAGTTTTAGTGTCTGATTTCTCATTTCTTATTGATTTCATAATAGAACACCAAAACTCAAACTGTTCTGCATGTAAACTGTTAATTAGAACTTGTATAAAAGAAACATCACAGAATCCTAATCAGCATCTTTAGGGAAAATATCTTCGATGTTACCAAAATGTAGTGTTACCTCCATGTTTTTCTATTTCACATTCCTTGAACTTCCAAAATTTTGGTGGGAAACTACCCTTTTCTAATTAGTCTCATTAAGTTTCAGTCATCTTTTTTATTAAAATCCAATAGTTAATTTTGATATATTTTTAAATTCCCCTCGTTTGTATGTTGTTCTTAATTTTTCCACTTGACAAATTGGTAAGCAATTTAGAGACTGCTATGTTATTGACATGTATGTTACCAGTCCAGTGTTGCATGCATGCCTGTGTCTCATGTGTCAAATGTTGACAGCTGGTTTGAGTTGAAGGACTTCACTACATGCTTGCTATAGTATTTGAAATACTTTAGTCCCTGGGTGCCTCAGTCTCTAGAATTATGCCTCAATTCTCCTACAATGAGGCATAATTCTAGGAGTCTCCTATATTATTTGGCAATGAGACAGATAGACATCACTTTCTCATCATCCGCAACCATTTTTACTTGAATTTGTTCAATGAAAAATTTATGTCCAAGAGTATAACTCTGTGGTAGAGTCTGTGGCAGAACATTTGCCTAGCATTCATGAGCCCTAGGTGTGATCCCTAACACTGAAAATGAATGAAGTTGAGATCAGAAATTGGAAATAGTATAATATTTGTTTGTACATACATTTGATGCCAGGAATTTAGGTAGATGATAGAGACAGAATAGTAACATGAATTGAGATAAGTCTGAAAGCTAGTTGGGATATCTCATACTGCAAAGTATTTTCTTTGGGTCATGGGATCATATTTTAGCACTCATTCGCATTGGGACTTTAAATGTATTCTTCATTTTGTTTATTTGGAAATTTCTTGATAGAGAAAGCATTCATTCATCCAGTTCTTAAAAGGGCTATTTGCTGAGAGCCATAGCCAAGTAGGAATGATGCATGGCATACAGCCATACTTGTGGATAGGCCTTTGCACCAGTGGGCGGGGTGAGGTTCTTTGCCTCACCTCTGTTGGCCCCCAAATTTTAGACCATCACTAGCAGAAGGGAGGAGGATACTGAAATGCCATGACACCAAGCCAATTGACGGCTCCTTTGGAAAAATTGTACCACCGGTGACACCATCAGCAAAGATATGCCAGCACGACCACAATTCGCTGCACCAACAGATAGTTCACAATGCATACGAGTAATACATAGTCCAGGGAAGTTCTGCAAGTAGTTCAAAGCAGAGGAATCCATCAATATGTCTATTTCCTCCCAAAGTAAATTGACTCCTTGATTGAGCATTACTTGTTGAGTTATTATTCATTGATGCATCAGTTTATACAGTTTGTTGTGATAACTATCGAAGAAGCTGTAGTTTGGAAATAAAGCTTGTTCCTGCTTGAGTGGCTCGTGATTTTGTGCCCAGCCAGACTGAGGCAGCTATTAAATGCATATTATGTCCCAGTTAGAGTTTTTCAGACTCCTGCAAAGAATGAGGAGTATGAGACTTGGTTACTTGTTGATATATGTTTGAGAAAATGAAAGATGAAGCAGGATCCAGGGGAATATGCCAAACAGAAAAATGCACTTTAACTAGATGCAGACAGCATATTTGCACCTTTGCTTTTCATTCTTTAAAACGAAATAAAGCCTATCTTACACAATAAATCTAAAGAAGATTATGAGTGATAATAGTTTGAATACAAGAAAATTCTTTATGAACATGTAATATATAAGATGAAAGCTTAGGAAATATTAGAAAGAACTATGTCTAATATTCAATAGGTGCCAATGGTAAAAGTTTCCACCTCTAACAACTCATTCTCCTCTATTGACCTTAATGGATAGGGAAAATAGTTGCTCATTTGTATCCAAAGTCCTCATAATCTGGAATTGGAGACTGAATTCATTTGTGAGAACAGCCATAACAAAAACACACACTCTGTGGCTTATATTAAAATATATATATATATATATATATATATTTCCTCACAATTCTGGAAGCTGGAAATCAAATATCAAGGGAGAGTTTCTTCTGAGTATTCTCAACTTGCCTATGGCCATGTGGTTTCCTTTGTTTGTGTCTGTGTCCTAATCACTTCTTATACAGATAGCAGTCCTGTTGGATTAGGACCCACCCATATAAATTCATTATAAATCAAGTTATTGATTTAAAGTACCTATCTCCAAATACAGTAGCATTCTGAGATATTGAGAGTCAGGACTACAATACACAAATTTTAATGAAACACATTTCCACCCATAATAGAAATAGAAAAATCTGTTTCTCTTATATACTTTCAAATTTTCTAAAAAAGTCATCTTCTTATTTCAAATATTCTATCTTTCTCTGGAACAAAAAATATTAAAACACTAAAACAGACCTTAAAAAATCTGTATGTCAAGCCCCTCTTCCTCAGTCATTGAGGGTGATTATTAGGTAATATTGTAAGAGAGGTGACATATTACCCTATAGTTAGGAAGTAAATTATTCTTCATCCAGAGCAGCCTAATTCTGTCAATGGGGCCATATGGATTGGCAAAATATAAGAGTGCATGTGAATCAAATGTGAAAATCAATGCATTTTTTTAGCCTGAGTAGGGCTTTGACTATTAATGTTTCAAAAATATATTATTTTCCTTTTCATCAATTCACACTTGTCTTTGTCCCTGCATAATTTTTACATATAAAAGGATAAGAGTGTAGCTATTTTCCTAAAGCTGTGTTGTCCAAGTGTGTACCACAGGTACAAAATGTTTCCTTTTTTCTCCTCCTGTTGTTTCAACGCTACTTAATGACTAAAAACTGAATACCAAGGACAATCATGAGCACTTAAGGCCCAATTCATAAAAAAATGATGCAAGCCATTTATGCACAAATGTTGCTACTTTCATATGGAAACAAGGTACATAAAGAATTCTCCTTTGTGATTCATAAACCCTCTTTAAGGTAATTTTGTTGCTCAGTTTTGTACCTCAGGAGAGCAAAACTCCAAAAGAGAGAAGTAGGAAAGGAAAAAAACCTAGATATACTTATGGTCCTATTTGCATAAAAAACCACAGCATGCCTTTTATGCAATATTAATTAAACATATATTAGACAGTGGTGTGTGGATTGTATAGTCATTACCCACTTTACTCAAGAATATAAAATGTCCACAGACATCACTTAAAAATACAAAACTCTCTCCTCTTTCTCCCTCCCTCTCTTTCTCTCTCTCACACACACTCTCTCTCTCAGACAGTACCAGAACCTTTATCATCTAGGGAGATTTGCCTACATATATTCTAAAAGAATAAAGTCCTCGTATAAATACCCAGATCCTGTGTCCAGTCTTTTCATTGTCTATCCCAGAAGTACATCATTTCCCTCCATAATTTGCTTAGAATATATCTGACTACAAAGGTTATTGAGTCTGATGTTTGCCTTCTGTGAATACTAACACGTTAGATGCATTCAAGGTGATTAGAAACAGAAGTGGTATGACTAACAGAAAGGATTTTCCATGTCCGACATGAATACATTATTACTGACCATGCATGACTAGGTTCAATATTATAATCCAAGAGCCTGCAAAACAAGGTCAACACAATTTCAACCCCTTTAAAATTTTAAATAAATGTGAACTTTATATCAGTCCTACTCTGTTGCCAGTGCACTGTTTACTAACATCTCAATTCACCACTCTTCATAGTTCCAAAATAACAAAAATAAAATCTATGTTCTGAGACACAGTTATGTAAGTGACATATATATATATATATATAACAGAAATATAAGTGTATATAACTATATATGATATATATAAATCTATATATGTATGTGTGATAAATGCATGTTATTTATACATGTATGTTTATATGTGTGTGTACTGTGTGTATATATATACACACACACAGTACACAACCACACACACACATGTGTATGTGTGTGTGAATCCTTCAGTGTTGCGCACTTATTATATTTTTTTCTTACCCCATGATGTATCTCAATACATCCATACCCAAGATGTATTCTCTGTCCTTCACTAGAAGAATAGCCTTGTTAGTTGACTTCCAGTTAGTTTCTGCAAATGGAAAATGCTGGCAAAAAAAATGTGAATGAGAGAAGAAAGACATTGGGGTCTTTTTCTCCGACTTCTGCACTGCTTCAGTACTGACTTCAACCTTGTCTCTCCATGAATACAGTTCCTATTAAGTGGTACCCCCTAATGCAGCTCTCTATGCACTCTGGGAATACTGCTTTCCTCCTTTCTCTCCTCAATTCTGAGTTTGAGGATGGCTTCCTTTGGCTGCAGATCTGGGCATGCCTTAGTGTCTACTGTCTGCTGCTTCAGTATTTTCACATATGTGAGTAGTAATTTCTTAGAGTTTTCTAAGAGATCCTTAAATAACGGACAGGGAAGATCTTATGTTTTCAATTTGTTTTTTATTTCTGCATGACTAGTGCATGACCAGTGTATGATTGCCCCCATTGTTTTAATTTTGTAGGGTTTATACTGTCAATTTCAGGACAAACCAATCCCAGAACCTCATTCTGTAGTGCTTTAGTCACAATAATGTAGTGCTTAAGTTAGAGACCAAACTCTAGCAAGTGATTAATAGAGTTGGATAATTATAAGGTTTAATGTGTTGTACTTGAATAATTGGACAGGACATCATTTTATTCAATAAATAAAACCTTACTGATTGACTCCAGTTATTAAACATTTTATTAGGACAGTGGAAGAATAAGATATTCATATATCTAACACAGCTACTGACCACTCTTGCCTTCCTGTAAGAGCAGACCTTTTATAAAGGTCTAATTTTAGTAGCTGCTATAGTTTTGGACTGAAAAGTATCCCAAAGTCCCATGTATTTAAGGTTTAATCCCCAGCTGGATGGTGATGGAACCTTTGAGTATGGGACCTGTTGGAGGTTGTCAGTCATTAGGGATGTTCCCTTGAAGGTGATAGTAGCACCCTGGTCCCTTCTTCACTATCATTTTTTTCCCAGCCATTAAGTGAGCAGGTTTTTTTCACCACTTACACCATGATGTCCTACTTTGCCAAAACTAGAAATAACAGGGTCTTCATGGATGGAAACCTCCAAAATTATGAACCAAAATAAAACTTGTCTCTTTATAAGTTGATCAGCTCCAGTAATTTTGCAGTGATGAACAGCTGACACACTACCTTCCTTTCCTTGCTCCTATTCTGTCTTGCAACTACTCCTGTCAGGTTTTGTCTTACCACAATATTTCAGCAGCTTGTATCTTGGTCTCCATCATCAGTGATCAAAGCACTACTAACTCCCATGTTGAGTTCATGTCCTTAAGTTTCTTGACCCATCTGCAATAGTTAATTTGACTGGACATTACACACCATATGTCCCTTGTTCTTCTTTTGTGTCTTCATGGGCTCTCTTGCTATTTCTTCCTCATCTTCCAGTCCTTTAAATATTAAGAAGTCCTCATGATTCAGTCCACCAATGCATTTTTTTCTCCTCTAAATTCAGTTGTAAATAACAGCTTAACATGGATCCCTCACAGATTATGTCAAAATTGAATTTTTCCCCAGGTATTTCCAAACCAGACACCAGTGTATTTTCCTGCCTTCAGGAAATCTCCACATATACATCTATAGTAACTCAAACTAAAGGAACCCATAATTTACCTTCCACACATCACTTCAAATACTCTTTTCAGCATCCTTCCCATTTGTTATGTGTGCTAGACATTGATATAAGTACTTTTAAATATTAACCAATTTAAGCCTCATAAAAACTTTATGAAATAAGTAGGATTATATCCCAGTTTTACAGGTAAAGAGATGGAGGCATTAGGAGGTAAGTCATGTGCCCAAGGTCACGCACATGATGGAGCAGCAGTTGTGAATATCAACAGCCTGGCTGCAGAGATGGTAAGTTTAATCACTATTCTTTAGCACTTTTTTATGTGTAATAGCCTCCAAACTTTGGAATTCTCCTTCACTAATCCTGACAGTTTGCACAAAATATTTTAGCAAATCCTACTAGCTCTTATTTGAAATGTCTGGATATCCTAGAATCTTACTACTTTATCAACACTTCTCCACTACCCTTCTTCTCTTTGGCCACCATCACATCTGGTCTGGATTTTTTTCTTTTCTTTCTTTCTCTCTCTCCTTTTTTTAAGATTTTTGCATTCTTGAATCTAGGGGATTGAATGAAGAGCACTACATATGGTAGTCAACTATATATCACTGAGCTCTACTTCTAGCCCATTGTCTGGATTATTGGAAGAGCCCTTCATTGGCCTTGCTTCTCCTTTACTCCACTACTGCAGATCCCAGCATTCCTGTTCTCGGATCCTCACCCTTGCGTTATTCTTTCAGAGTAAATGCAAACATGTTTACAGTGATCCATAAGAGCCCTGCATGATCTACTTACAATTGGCATGTTCAGTTTCTCTCATGTCTTCTGACCTTTTTGGTAAGTTTCATCTCTTGCTTACTCTGCTGTATTCTAGTTATAATGGTTCCTGTATTTTCTCCAAACATCCAAAACATGCTCAAATTTTGGGGTCTTTGAATTTACTGTTCTTAAGTAGAGTGTCTCCTTTTCTTGACATATTCAGACACTTCTCAAGATTCACCTTTTCAAAGGATTTTTCTGGTCATTTATTAAAGCACCATTCCTTCGACACTCTGCATCTTTCCTTTTTGCTTTTCCTCCATAGCCTAACATAGGTCCTTTTGCTTATTAACCTACCTCCCTCCAATAAAATATAATTTACATGAGGACATCTTCAATTTGGTTCCCTCTTCTATCCTTTTCCACAGTGCTTTGAATGCAAGTGCTAGAGCAGTCTTTCCTGAGGGCATGAGGGATGCACTTTCCCACTGGTATTTATTTTTTCTAGCATAGTTCAAATAATTTTATTTAATAAGGTATGTTTCAAGAAAAAATCAGCATCTTCCATTTGAGCCACACAATTCCAATTGCAATTTTATAATGTGTTTCCTTCTATATGTCACAAGTTCTTTCATGTGCCTTATGTACCCACCAGAGCAAAGTCTCCTCTGAGACTTCAGATAATCCTGATTCTCCTAGAACCCTAACATCTCCATTATCTCTTCTTCATTCAAAAATGTTCGTCTTACCACATCTTTGAAATACTATTATTCAAAATTGTGTCTTTCCTATAAATTTTCTTGAGTTGTCTACTCATTTCTTAATATCACTTCCTCCTAAAGATAAGTAAATTTTGTTTTTATCACTAGAATTCTACCAGAACTGACTTTAAAAACTCAATCAGTTACTTTCAGGATGCAATACAATAGCCTGTTTTATTTCCTAAACTTACCCTGAACTTCAGCAGAATTCTTCAGAATTAGCTTCTCTTTTCTTTTTATAACTTTTGCAAGTCAGTCTCTGAAATCCTGTATTGCTGGTTTTCCTTCTACCTTATTGCTTCTCCATTCTTAGACTCTTTTTTCCTGCTTTTCTTTCTTTCCTCTGCACAGGAGAGCTCAGAATTAGATGACTGGAATTTTTTTTAAATCTACCCAAGACCACTCCCATTAATTCAGATACTATCTATTCTTGTCAATTATGATATTTGTATTTTAGATTTTGATAATAATTGGATCTATTTGCTTATTCAACTCTCCAATTAGATATTTCACAAATATCTAAGACTAACCATTCCAAAACTGATTTGTTTTTCTCTAAGTTTTTCCCTACATTTTTCCTTATTTTATCTCATGAAGCCACTACCAAATACTCAAGCACGAATTGTGGGTGTCATTCATATAAATTCCCTGTTTCTCACCATACAACTGCCAACTTCTGTAAATTTTACTATCTAAAGACTTTTATAAATACTTTATTTCTCAATTTCCACTGGAAGTCTGGTACTCCAAATCCCCATCATTTTTCTAACAATTGAAAGAACATCCTAACAAATCACTATATCTCCATTGCATAACTCTTAGTGAGTTCTTTATGCAGCATAGTAATCATTTTAAAGACTAAAGGGAAATTGCATGGTAAAGGAAGGAGACCCTCATTGTTATACAAAGTTACATATAAGAGGAAGTGAGGGGAAAGGGAAAAAAAACAAGAGAGAGAAATGAATTACAGTAGATGGGGTAGAGAGAGGAGATGGGAGGAGAGGGGAGGGGAGGCGAGGGGGGATAGTAGAGGATAGGAAGGGCAGCATAATACAACAGACACTAATATAGCAGTATGTAAAAAAGTGGATGTGGAACCGATGTGAATCTGCAATATGTATATGGGGTAAAAATGGGAGTTCATAATCTGCTTGAATCAAATGTATAAAATATGATATATCAAGAGCTTTGTAATGTTTTGAACAACTAATAATAAAAAAGAAACAATTAAAAAAAAAGAAAAAAATAAAGAATGAAGTTCTGTTCATCTTAACACTTCTTTAAAACTTAAATGAGACCTATTGCTCCTGGAAAGTAATTTTTTTTATTATCACCATTTACCTCTCCAGCATTATTTCAGGCTATTCTTTTTCTTTGTAACTGAGAATTCTGAGGTAGTATCTGTTTCTCCAGTTCTTCTCACTGAGAATGGCCATGCTTCAACTTACTGTTCTTTGCTTTCTTGTACTCTGAAAATACTGTGTCTTTTTTGTTGTTGTTTTTATTACACATTGAAGATTTGTGGCAAACTTGCACTGAGTAATTCTAACCATGTCATTTTTCCAACATCATTTGTTTATTTTGTGTTATCAAATTTTGGTAATTTTCACAATATTTGGAGATTTATTATTATTAATTATCATTGTTATACCTGTTCTAGTGATCTGTGGTCATTGATCTTCAATGTTACTGTTGTAATTGTTTTGGAGCATCATGAACTGCACCTATAGAAGATGATTGTTATACTTTGGACCTGAGCTGTCCCCCAAAGGCTCCTGTGTTGAAGGCTTGGTCCCCACTATACCAGTGTTCACAGGTGGGCCTTTGGAAGGTGATTGTATCATAACTTTGGCAATGGATTCATCCATTGATGGATTCATAACTTAATGAGCTATTGGGCTATGTGAAAGCTTTAGGAGGTAAGATCCAGTTGTGTAAAATAGGTTATTTGGGTGTGCCCTCAAAGGTCATATTGGAACATTGTGTCCCTCTCTTTCTTATTTTTTGACACCATGAGTTAAGCAGCTTCCCTTCTTCATATGCATGTGTCATGATATACTGCTTTGCCATGGGCCTAAAAACAATCAGGCCAAATGTCTATGGTCTGAAACCTCTGAAACCATGAGTTTAAATAATATTTCTTCCATTTAAATTATTTATCTCAGGTATTATGTCACAGCAATGGAAAGCTGACTAACACAATTTTGAACTCAATCACCAAATATTGTATTCTGACTGTTCCACCAACTGCCAATTTCTCCATACTCCTTCTTCTCTTCAGTTTACCTATACCCCAAGACATAAAAATACTTAAATTGGGCCAAATATTAAACTAACAATGTTTGTAAATATTCAAGTAAAAGATAGAGTTGCGTGTCTTTCACTTTAAATCAAAACCTAGTAATAGTTAAGCCTAGTGAGGAAGGCATGTGGAAAGCTAAAGGACTAAAATCCAGGCTTCTTGTACCAGTTAGTTAGGTTGTGGAGGCAAAGGAAAAATTAGAAGTTCTGTTCCGGTTGCCAATATTGAAAAATTTTAGTGATATATACAGAAGAGCAAACCAACCACAAACCTAAAATTCAGCAAGATCTTAACTCTCTTCTTTTATTAAAGCTTAGAAAAGTGAGAAATTTTCAGAAGAAAAGTTTGAAATCAACAGACTTCATGAAATTTAAGGAAAACCAATTTTTATACCATAGAAGTACATGATGAAACACAGTGCTGATGAAGAAGCTACGGAAAGTTTTCCAGAAAATCTAGCTAAAATAACTCATGAAAGAGCTATACTAAGCAACACATCTTTCAAAGTAGGAAATGCTGCTATATATTGGAAGAAGATGGCAATTAGAACTTATATCGCTAGAGAGGAGAAGTCAATTCCTGATTTCAGATCTTCAAAAGACAGGCAGACTTATGTATGGGCTAATGCAACTGAAGCTAATGCTCATTTACCATTTTGAAAATCCCAGAACCCTTCATAATGGTGCTAAACCCATTCTGCTGGTGCTCTATAAATAGAATCACAAAGCCTGGATGACAGCACATCTGTTTTCAACATGGTTTCCTGAATACATTAAACTTGCTTTTGAGAACTAAAGCTCAGGGGGAAAAGATTCCGTTCAAAATATTGCTGCTCATTGACAATGCACCTGGTCACTCAAGAGTTCTGATGAAGATATACAATAGGATTAATGTTGTTTAATGCTTGTGAACACAGCATCCATTCTGGAGTCCATGGATTAAGGAATAACTTTGACTTTCCTGTCCTATTATTTAAGATATACATTTCACAAGGCTGTAGTTACTATAGACAGCGATTCTTCTGATAGATCTGGGAAAAGTAAGTTGAAAACCTCCAGAAAGTTTTATCATCTAGATGTTTTTAAGTACATTCATAAATGGTAGAGGGAGATAAAAATATCATTTTTATGGGAATTTAGATGAAGTGGTTTTCAACCCTCGTTGATGATTTTGAAGGGTTCAAAGCTTCAGTGGAGGAAGCAACTGCAAATGTGGTGGAAAGAGCTAGGTAATTAGAATTATAAATGAAAACTGAAGATATAACCAGTTGCTGCAATCTTACGGCGAAATTTTAATGAGAGATGAGTTGCAACTTATACATGAATAAAGAAAGAATCTACTACTGGTGAAGATACCATGCATATTGTTAACATGACAACAAAAATTTAAAAACTGCATAACCTTAGTTTTTAAAGCAGTAGCAGGGGTTGAGAAGATTGAATCCAACTAGTGTGTGTAAATGCTATCAAACATTACCTGCTACAGAGAAATGGTGTGTGTGTGTGTGTGTGTGTGTGTGTGTGTGTGTGTGTGTAGAGTTAATCAATGTGGCAAACTTGATTGTGCCACCTTATCTTTAGAAATTGTGACAGGCCACCTCAACCTTCATTAACCACCATCCTAGTCAGTAAGCAGACATCAGCATCAAGACAACAGCCTCCACCAGCAAAATAATTTATGATTCACCAAAGACTCAGATTGTCATTAGAATTTTTAACAATGCAGTGTTTTGAATTAAGGTACATTTACTGACATATTACATTTCCACACTCAGTACAGTATAATGTACAAATAAGTTTCACATGCATGCAGAAACCAAAAATGTCATATGACTTATGTCACTGTGGTATTTGCTTTATTGTGATGACTGGAAATAAACTCATCATATCTCTGAAGTATGCCTGTATACCATTGCTGATGTAGGACATTTACATTTACCGTTCATCCTCTCTGAGATACTTATACTGTCATTTTGACATATTTCTTAAAGACTTGGATGTACATCAATGGTAGAGTACTGGCTTAGCATGCACAGCACCCTGGTTCAACTCCACCCCACACACAATTTCTCCACTTAGTCAATTACATGTTTCTAACTAACATTTAGAATTTGTGTTACATATTGATTTCACATATTTATTTTTAGAACATATCCAGTGTTTTCTCCAGTCTGTTGTTTTCAATCTATAGTTTTTTATGAATTTTATAAACTGATTATTCCTCAAACACAGGAACCCCTATGAAATTGCACTCATCTAATAACTAATAATTTTTATAAATTCTAAGTGTCTACTGGTTTCCTATAATTTCTTTATATGAAATATGATAATTATTGGGGGTCATAATGAAAAATACTAATTTGGGAAGAGTTTTGAATGCTTTGGCCTTTGGATGCTTCCAAAAGCAATATTAAGGTCACGTCACTTTCTCAAAGTCAAATAAACAATAATGTCTGATAAATAAAACATGGCAGTTCAAAATTATTTTTTGGAAGCATAAATGGTAAGAAAAATTCCAAACTTACATTCATGCTATTAATCACAATATTATATGATTATTTTTTCATTTTTCCTCTAAGCAAAGACTATATATATAGCATAGAGTCTACAAACATAATGTGAAACATTCTGGTAACAATCTGAAAATTTTTCAATATATAGAAAGTTCAAATTGTAGCACCAACTAATCCATTTTTCTATATTGGTTTTATTTATCCACATAAGAAGAATCATAACAAATTATTACATTAGGCATTATTTGTTAAATAAGTACTAAATTTTAGAACATAAATATGACCAGAACATAATTCACTTGACAAATAATGACATAATAATTTGAATATAGTTTAAAACATCATTTGCCTAACTATATGTCACTAAGTGTACCTGGATTCTCCATAATTATCATTAAGATAAGTTGAATTTTGTACCAATCACCAATGCTGTGATAAATTCCCAGCATATTAGTTTTTCCTAATTATAAAAACTGTGACACTGGAAAATGATAATGAATATAGCATGCATCTAATTGCTTCTCCACCAACTGCAGGAATATTTTATTTAAAGCAATTAAGAAATTGTGCTTTGACAGGTTTTAAATTTCATCCATCTGCTTACATATAATTTTCTGGATGGATATATGAATATTAATAGCAACTCTATAAACAGGTGCTTCAGTTCATTTCTTCGTGAAACAATTTTGCAACATGTGCATGGCCCTGGTCAGTAATGACCTAATTTTGTCACTGTTTACTATCTAATAGTTAGAATGGCAGTGATGTCATTTACCCTATGGGTTGCATCTGCTCCCCATGCCATTGATATACATATATGTATATATACATATATTCTTAGCAGTCATTTTTGTAGCAAACAGCAACTGTAGTTGAGGGTGGGGAAGTCAGAATCTGAGAAATGGTAATTATCTTTCTATTTATGATAGAGAAATGAATATAGTAAAAACACATTTGTATTTATACATGATTTACATTTTTTAAAATTATCTCTTTATAATGAATTAGGATAAACAGACTTACTGATGTTCTCCTTGAACTGTTCACTGTATTGAATCACAGATGAGATGAGATTTTAAATACTCCATGAATTTACTCTCAGTGAGAACACTACAAATAAATTTCAATTGTTTGAATATAGAAATTCAACATTCCTGGTTATTAAATATATAATTTGGAGATTTGCTCTAGTTATTTGAATATAGGTTCTTAAATCAAATGTGTCATTTAGAGCATAAAAACAATTCTAAAAAAAATACTATCTTATAACCAGCCTATAATACACTAACAGAATTTTGTGGCTACAAATGTTGCAAAACAATTAGATGGAAGCCTAAATGTGAATGAAAGTTATCATTCATTAAAAATTCCAAAGGAAAACTAGAGGGATATTTTAATGCTTCTGCTATTATGTAAAGACCAGAGGTCTTTCATGTGTAATCTATTAATTTGCTCCATCTAGTGCCCTAACATCATCCAACATTTAAGAAATGACAGCACTAAAGTATAAGAAACCCTAAAGTGTAAGAAATCAAACAAAAATATTATGGATAATTAACTCAGTCGCCTCTTGAAAAAAATGGCAATAAAGAAGATGCTTATTTAACATAAAAGACACTTAACATGATTCTAAGATAAGTGGAATATTTAAGATTTTGATTCAACATGGATCACTCCTGACTTTGAGAAGTTTACAGCCCACTCATTTGAAAAAGCAAACGAGTGTATATCAGAAAAATAAATACATTTTAATAAAAAGTGTGTACCTAATAGCTTTTAGCTTTACATGCAGGCATATGTGTGTGTGTACACACACACACACATAAATGACATATATATTTCAATTATATGTGAGTGTGTGTGTGTGTGTATGTGTGGTGTACATTATGGTTTAGATATTAGGTGTCCCCCAAAAGCTCATGTGTGAGACAGTGCAAGAAGGTTTAACAGGTGAAATTCTTGAGTCAGGAGAGCCTTAATCTAATCAGTGCATTAGTCCACTGATGAAGATTAATAGGGTGGTAGCTATAGGCCAGTAGGGTGTGACTGGAGGAGGAGAATCACTGGTGATGTGCCCTTAGGGTTTACATTTTGTCCATGCTAAAGGAACTCTCTTTGCTCTCTGATTGTCGTGTTCTCAGCTGCTTTCCTCTGTCACAAACTTCTTCCTGATATTCTGCTTCACCTCTGACACAAACAAGGGAGAAATTGTTCTTGTTAGGTCTTGTGTGTGTGTGTGTGTGTGTGTGTGTGTGTGTGTGTGTGTGTGTTTAAAATGGAAATAAGATGAACCTTCAAGAGGATATTTTTAAATATATTTAAAATGTATTTATTTATTCAAATTTCTTATACATGTCAGCAGAATGCATTTCAATTCATAGTACACATATACAGCACAATTTTCCATTACTCTGGTTGAACTTTTTTTTATTTGTTGATTGATTGTATATCACCTTCTGAGAAGTGTCTGTTCAATTCCTTGGCCCATTTATTCATTGGGTTATTTGTTTGTTTGTTTTTTGGTGTTTGGCTCTTTGAGTTCTTTATAAACCATAGAGATTAGTGCTCTCTCTGATGTGCTTGTGCTAAAAACTTGCTCCCAAGCTATCAGGTCTCTATTTACCTCACTGATTGTTTCTTTTGCTGAGAAGAAACTTTTTAGTTTGAATTCATCCCATTTATTGATTCTTGATATTAATTCTTGTGCTGTAAGTGCCTTGTTAAGGAAGTTGGGGCCTAACCCGACATGATGATGATTCAAGCCTACATTTTCTTCTATTAGATGCAGGGTCTCTGGTTTAATTCCTAGGTCCTGGATCTACTTTGAGTTTTGTGCATAGTGAGAGATAGCAGCTTAATTTCATTTTGTTGCATATGGATTTTCAGTTTTCCCAGCACTGTTTGTTGAAGAGGCTATCTTTTCTCCAAAATATGTTTTTGGTGCCTTTGTCTAGTATGAGATAACTGTATTTATGTGGGTTTCTCTCTGTGTCCTCTATTCTGTACCATTGGTCTACAAGCCTATTTTGGTGTCAATGTCATGCTGTTTTTGTTACTATTGCTCTGTGGTATAGTTTAAGGTCTGGTATAGTGATGCCACCTGCTTCACTCTTCTTGCTAAGGATTACTTTGGCTATTCTGGGTCTCTTATTTTTTCCAGATAAATTTTATGGTTGCTTTTTCAATTTTTATGAGGGATGTCATTGGTATTTTGATTGGAATTGCATTGATTTTGTATAGTGCTTTTGGTAGTATGGTCATTTTGACAATATTAATTTTGCCTGTCCAAGAACAGGGATATTTTTCCATTCTCTAAGATCTTCTTTAATTTCTTTCTTTAGCATTCAGTAGTTTTCATTGTAGAGTTCTTTTACCTCTTTTGTTTAGTTGATTCTCCAGTATTTTATTTATTTTTTGAGGCTATTATAAATAGGGTAGTTTTCTTAGTGTCTCTTTCTGAGGATTTTTCACTGATATATAGAAATGCCTTTGATTCATGGGTATTGATTTTAAATACTGCTACTTTGCTGAATTCATTTATTAGTTCTAGAAGACTTTTGGTGGAATTTTTTGGATCTTTGAGTTATAGAATCATTTCATTGGTAAATAGTGAGAATTTGAGTTATTCTTTTCCTATCTGTATCCCTTTAATTTCTTTCATCTCTCTAATTGCTCTGACTAGAGTTTCAAGAGCTATGTTGAATAGAAGTGGTGAAAGAAGGAATCCTGCCTCATTCCAGATTTTAGAGGGAATGCTTTCATATTTCTCCATTTAGAATGATGTTGGCCTTGGGCTTAGCATAGATAGCTGTAATGATGTTGAGATATGCTCCTATTATCCCAAGTTTTTTTAGTGTTTTGAATGTGAAACGTTGCTATCTATTGAGATGATCATATGATTCTTATCTCTAAGTCTATTGAAGTGATGAATTTCATTTATTAATTTCCATATGTTGAGCCAACCTTGCATCCCTGGGATGAACCCCATTTTATCATGATGCACTATCTTTTAATGTTTTTGTATTAGATTTGCCAGAATTTTATTGAGAATTTTTGCATTTATGTTCATTAGAAAATTTGTTTTGAAGTTTTCATTCTTTGATGTATCTTTGGTTTTAAAAATCAGGGTGACATTGGCCTCATAGAATGAGTTTGGAAGTGTTCCAACTTTTTCTATTTCATGGAATAATTTGAGGAGTAATGGTATTAATTCTTTATTGAAGGTCTTGTAGAACTCAGCTGTGTATCCATCCAGAAGTGGTCTTTTCTTGGTTGGTAGGCTTTTGATGTTGTCTTCTATTTTTATTGCTTGAAATTAATCTGTTTAACTCGTGTATATTTTCCTGATTCAGTTTCTATAAATCATATGATTCTAAAAATTTTTTGATATTTTCAATTCTTTTTTGTATTGGAGTACAAGCTTTCAAAATAATTTTAATTATCTTCTGCATTTCTGTAGTGTCTGTTGTAATATTTTCTTTTCCATCACAGATTTTAGTAACTTGAGTTTTCTCTCTTCTTCTCTTCATTAGTATGGCTAAGGGTTTATCAATTTTACTTATTTTTTCAAAGAAATAACTTTTTGTCAATTTTAAAATTTTTTCATTTTTTCAATTTCATACCTGATTTTAATTATTTCCAGTCTTCTACTACTTTTGGTGTTGATTTGTTCTTCTTTCTCTAGGGCTTTGAGATGTAATGTTAGGTCATTTTTTGTTGTATTTTTCTTCTTTTAAGTAATGAACTCTGTTCAATGAACTTTGCTCTTACTACTGTCATTATAGTGTTCCACAGATTTTGATATGTTGTGTCACTGTTCTCATTTACCTCTAAAAATTTCTTAAGCTCTTCTATGATGTCTTCTGCAAGAAGTCAAATCAAATCCATTGTTTATTCAATAGAATATTGTTTAATATCCAGGTGTGGGAGTAGCTTTCATTTTTTCTTTTATCGTTGATTTTTAATTTCATTCCATTATGACCTGTTTGAATGCATGGTAGTATCTCTCTTTTTTGTATTTGCTAAGAGTTGCTTTGTGACATAATATATCCTTAAAGAAGGATCCATGTGCTGCTGAGAAGAAAGTGTATTCACTCGTTGATGGATGAATGATTCTATATATGTCTGTTAAGTCTAATTTATTGATTATATTATTGAGTTCTAAAGTTTCTCTGTTTAGCTTTTGTTTGGAAGATCTATCTAGTAGTGAAAGAGGTGTGTTAAATTCACCCTGTATTATTGTGTTGTGATCTATTTGACTCGTGAATTTATAAAAAGTTTGTTTGATGAATGTAGATGCTTCATTGTTTGGGGCATATGTATTTATAATAATTATGTCTTGTTGACATATGGTTCTCTTAATCAGTATGTAATATTCTTCTTTAACCCTTTTGATTAACTTTGGCTTGAAGTCTACTTTATTTTATATGAGGATGTAAACCCTTGCTAGTTTCTGCAGTCCATGTAAGTAGTATATTTTTTTTCCCAAACTTTCACCTTCAGTCTGTGGATTTGTTTTCCTATGGAATAAGTCTCTTGAAGGCAGCACATTGTTGGGTCATCATCTCCTCCTCCTTCTCCTCCTCCTCCTCCTCCTCCTCCTCCTCCTCCTCCTCCTTCTTCTTCTTCTTCTTCCAATCTGTCAGTCTATGTCTTTTGATAAGTGACTTCAGGTCATTAGCATTCAGGGTTATTATTGAGACATTATTTGTATTCCTGTTCTTCTTTGTTTATTTTTGATATTTAACTTGATTTATTTGTTGTTTGGTTAGTTTTTCTTTAGTGTATTACCTTTCTTTGCTGATTTTCATCATTGTCATTTATTCCCTCATGAAATATTTTGCCAAGGATGGTAACTTTTGTTTATCATGGAAAGTTTTCATTTCATCAGGAATATTAAAGGTTAATTTTGCTTGATATAAGATTCTTGGTTAGTATCCATTTTCTTTCAGCACTTGGTATATTTTTCCAGTATCTTCTAGTTTTCAGGGTATGCATTGAGAAGTCTACAGAAATCCTAATTGGTTTCCCCTATATGTAATCTGATTCCTTTCTCTTATGGCTTTTTAAATTCTCTCCTTATTTTGTATGCTAGGCATTTTCATTATAATGTGTCTTAGTGTAGATCTGTTGTAATTTTGTACATTTGGTGTCCTTTAAGTCTTTTGTACTTGATTTTTCTCATTCTTCATGTTTGGGAAATTTTCTGATATTATTTCATTGAATAGATAGTTCATTCCTTTGGTTTGTAAGTCTGCACCTTCCTCTATCCCAACAACTCTTAAATTTGATCTTTTCATGTTATCCCATAATTTTTTAGTGTTCTGCTTATGGTTTCTTACATCTTTGCTGTGTGATCAACTTTATTTTCAAGATTTTATATTTGTCTTCACTGTCTGAGGTCCTGTTTTCCAAGTAATCTAATCTGTTGGTTATGCTTTCTATTGAGATTTTAATTTGGTTTATTGTTATCTTCATTTCAAGGATTTATGTTTTGTGTTTGTTCAAAAACTCTATCTCCTTATTGAAGCAATCTTTTGCTTCCTGTATTTGCTTATGTAGCTCTTTACCAAAAAGATCTTTTGCTGCCTATCTTTGCTCTCTTATATCATTCTTTAATACATATAACATTTTAATTATGTACATCCTGAACTCCTTCTCTGTCTTTCTTCTGCTGTGCTGGTCATGGATTCTAATAATGTTGTAACTGGTTGGTTTGGAGCACTTTCTTCCCTTGGTTTTTCATGTTGTTCATGTGTCTTCCCTTCTAGCACTATGGGTCTGAGGTGTTACAATGTTTACCCTTTAGGCTTTTTGTGTCCCTGCAGGGTTCCAATACCTCTCCTTTAAGGAGAAAATCAATTTTAACAGATCCTAATACAAAAAGTATACAGCCTTAAACCAAATTGTTCCTATTAAAACATTTACGGTTTCGTCACAATATACAGAAATGGAGAATTCAATTATTATCTACAACATGAACAGTAGGGTTGCAAAATGGCCTACAGTTTCTGGTGGTGGACAAAGAGACAACCTGGTTTGGGGTTTAGGATGAGAGGTTAAGGAGTTAGGAGGTGAGCATATAGAAAAAGAAATCTAAAGAAGTTGGCAAGTTTCAGGAGAAAAGAGAAAGTAATTTGGGGGAGATAAGTAAGTGGGAAAACAATGGAGAGAGGACAACAAACAAACAAACTGAAAAATTAAGAAAAATTTTAAAATGTAAAAAACAAGAGATAAAAGAATATACAACAGAACTGTAATATATTATTCAGACATCCTGACCTCAGTAGCCTAATTCATGGAAAGTATTTGGCCTCACAAATTTTGGAGACATAAAAATGGGAGAAGAGAGAAAAAAAGTATGAAAAAAAGAGAAAAGAAAAAAATCTCAAAGAAAAATATAAGTATTGTTTTTGTTGGAGTTCAGTATCTTTCCTGCTTCCCTTCTCATCCAATAGGTGGGGTTGTCTGTTGTTTGCTCTCCACCACTACTTCCCCTTTCCTTCTCCTCCTACTTCCATGTTTTCCTTCCTCTGATCTACTGGTCTTCCTTCCATTTACTTATAGCTTTTTTTTATTAGTGCTTTGTAGATATACATAAAGGTAAAATCCATGATGGCATATTCATATATGTACGGAGTGTGGTTTGTTCGATTTTATTACACCTTTCCTTTCTTTTCCACCCATTCAATCCCCTTTTCCTTGTCCATTGATGTCTATAAGGTGCACCAGCCTCCTCCCCACTTTTATTCCCTAGTTTTGTTTTCTGCATATGAGAAAAAACAATTGACCCTTTACTTTCCAAGTATGGTTTATTTCACTTAGCATGATGTTCTCCTATTCCAGCCATTTACCAGCAAATGCCATAATTTCATTCTTCTTGATGAATCAGTAAAACTCCATTGTGTATATGCATACCACATTTTTTATTCACTTATCTTTAAGAGATCTGTATAAGTCACAGAATTTTATAATATAGCATAGGCTTTATATAATATTTTTGATATAAAATATATGCAGTTAATGCAAAGCTAGTGCCAAGTAAAAAGTATGTAAGTTTTATCAAAGTGTTAAGTATCAAGTAGAAAAAAATATTGAAGAACTTTTAAAAAATTACATTTTCCAATAATTAGTAAACCTATTATTTAACAATTAGCTTCTACAATTTAGAATAAATATGAAAATCTCCAATGGAATTTGTAAATTCTAAGATAAGTGGGAGAAGGAAGTAAAGATGTAGGATGATTGACAACTTTGGATCAATGTGATGATTGTATCAATTTCAGGTTCTCTGCTAACAATAGGTGTCTGATTGGACACCACTGGCTTTATTGGGAAGTGGATGGAATATAATATACCTTAGAGTGCATTAGTTGTTTGCGTTGATTGGATGAGAGACAAATTTCACATGGAGGAGAGTCCGAATCCCATCACTGTTACAATTACACTGAACACCAGTAGGATAAATCCCTGTTGCTTCTGCCATCTGCTGCAAATTAATAAAAAAATTTTCAAGCACTTTGCTTCCAGAATTCTGCATGGTTTCCCTTCAGTAAAATGAAATTTGTTTATATATGTATGCTCAATATTAAACTGAATGATTGAGTCTATACAGCACTGTCTATTTTTAAGTAGACATCTCTGTCTTTACTTTCACACTGTAAGCATTCTAGAGTAACAGCTGATAGACATACTGATACTGGAATACACAGTCTGTGCATTATTTCATACGTTTTTTCTTGTACATTAAGTTATGGCATAAATGAAAAAAATATGGCATTAAAAAATAAGCATTTCTTTCTGGGACTAAAATTTTAAAAAATGAAGCTGTTAAGAGAATAAGACCGAATCTTTTTTTGACCCATTTATAACGTCTTTACCATAGTGTTCCACGATAATGCTCTACGATTAAGTCACATATACCATTTATTGAACTAATGTACCATAGAATACAGCATAAATGCCTTGCAAACAAATAAAGAAATGGACTTGCTTGAGCTTTTACTTTACTCATCAATTTGGTGCAGTCTGTCTTTAGCTGCTAGATGCTTGAGGGCTACTAAGATTTTGAAAACAAATAACAGAAAACTAATCTGATTGAAGTAGCTTTCTAAGCAACATTTTTTTAACCATTTATCAAACCTCTTTGCTCTGTTAGGCTTCACAAAATGACAAGGCTATTTTAGAGCCATAAACCTCAATGCCCCGTGCAGTTATGGCATGCAACCAAAGACGACTGAAGAGAAAATGAAGCCGTAATTGACTACAGCTGCTCACGCCTAACATTTCCTAATAGCATCCCAAGACTCCTAGGTGGGTGTTTCTTTCTCCCTCCCAAACACAGACCTATGTATGCCTCCCATGATTTATCAACCAGGTAAACTGAGGGAACTTCATAGTGGTCCCTGGGTTCTCCTCCTGGCCCGGAGCCCAGAGTGACCCTGCACCCCAAATGCCAATGATTGGTATGTATTTGATTGCTATTCACTTGTTACATTCAGTGCTCAGGATGAAAGTAAAATGACAGTAATTTTCTTTGCTCTCATGTCATTTTTAACCTGGTGCAAGGCTTTGCCTTCAAATCACAGGGAAATGCTCTGTCCTTTGGAGGTTGCTATTAAAATATAGAAGGGAACCATTACATTTTATTGGCTTAGCCTTTCCCTGCACTGCCTATAAAAACAGACATTGCTTTAAAATCTCTCCCTAATGTCTACCTTCTTGGGGGTGGAGCTGACCTCAAGAAGTTTACTACTTGTCTGTTAGTTAAGACTAATTAACTTTGACTTTGTTGTTAGGGCACCCTAATCTGAAGGTTCATCTTAAATAAATTGAAGAAAAATAGTGTTCAGACTAAGCACAAGACAGCGACTGTTTATAACTTTATACATTGTGACTTTTCCTTTTGTTGACTTTCATGGATCTTACTTATAAGAACATTTTGTAAATGTGAAATCTGTTCATCATTCCTTGCTAACTGAATACTCTTTTTTTTTTAATGAAGCCAACTACGGTTGTGTTGGTAGCTCATTTTCAAATAAGAAGTAAAATTTCAATGAAAGCCACCGTGAAATATGGGAAATAACTTTTACACAAATTATTTTTTTAATTTATAATTAAATCACTAGCACTATCCTGGACATAAATAATTTGTTCACTAGCACTATCCTGGACATAAATAATTTGTTCACATTTAATGTTACTTATAATATTAACCTATAATCATTTGTGAGATTATCAAAATAAATAAATCACTTGATTTTCTTTCTCTGGAAAGACAATCTAAGTTATGTATTATTTTCGCATATAATAATTTGTATTCAAAATTAGTATGTAGCAGAGACTTTGTAACAATTTTATAAAAATTACCACAGTAAATTCATAGTAATTTAAAAAATATTTTCATTACCCCAAAATTTCAAAGTCAAATATTTAATATTAACCCAGTTTTGTTCAAATTTGAATAACAATGAAAAGTGATATTCCTATAATATCTTGTTTAAGATATTAAACTTATCAGTATAACTGGATAGTGTTTTAACTTAATGATGATCAAAATAACCTTGAATAATAAATAATTGTCATAAGGCCATTATTTTTATGATCTAATTATTTTTATTATTTTAATTTACATACACTTGTCTAAAAAAGTATTGGTCATAAGAAAATTTTTTATCTTCCTCTAGATCACAGAAAAATAAAAAAAGAGCATTCAGAAATATAACTGTGATTAAAGATAAGAAATTTGTCTCTCCAAACACTATAGATCACAAAGGTGAACCCCATTGACTAATGGCCAAATCAAAATATATTGTTCATCAAAATGGAGTCAGCAGTCTTAAAATTACAAAACTGACATTTTGGTGGGAGGCATTAGGGATTGAACACAGAGTACTTTACCAAGGAGCTACATTCCTAGCCTTTATTTATTTATTTATTTATTTATATTTATTTATATTTATTTATTTATTTATTTTTTAATTTGAGACACGGTCTTGCTATGTGCCCAGGCTCTCCTGGAACTTATGATTTTATTGGCCTTAGCCTCTTGAAGCGATGGAATTACAGGCATGCCACAGTGCCCAGCCATAATCTACATGTTTTTCCAAAAAAATCATTTTGTATATAAGTATTGTATGAGTGTTTCAGATGATGGCAGAAGTCATGAGATGGACTTCACTTCAGCTGACCGTGACTTTAACATACCATACTGATGGTCATTAGGCCTTAACATACCATACTATTGATGGTCATTAAGCTATTACAGTTCAGGATGACTGAAAGAAATGCTTGTATCATTCAGGTACTACTATGTGTATAGTGGGATATATATGATTTATTGTAAGGAGTTGTCCCACATAACTGTGAAGATTGGAAAGTTTAAAACATGTGTTATAGTCCAGCAGGCTGGAAACTCAGAGGAGATCATGCTGTAGCCTTGAGGCTCTAGATGGAAACCTCAGATCTTTCTGCTAAGGCCTTGAACTCACTGTACAAGCTCACTCATGTATTCAGGATAATCTTTTACTTCAAGTCAACTGATTGTAGATGTTCCCCACATCAGCAAAACACCTTTGCAGCAACAAAAAGTTTAGTGTTTGATCAAATAACTAGACACTATGGCCTAGTCAAGTGGACACATAAAAATTAAGTGTCAAACCCTTTTTGCTTTGCTACCTAGCCCACCTGCTGCAGAAGCTTTAGGTCTATGCACTTCTTTCTATTTCTTTTTACATTCCCAGTTTCCCCTCATATATAAGAATCAGCACTCTATAAAATCTTTTTTAAGAGTTTTTGTGAAGTCTTTTCTTCTATCTTTTTTTTTTCTGAGTTTAGAGAGTTTTCTTAAATAAATCCCTGACACACAAACAAAAACAGAAGACCATCAGTTGGACCAAAAGATTCTTTCTCATTTCCATTATGGATATTTTTATTGATTGTAAAGAAACAAGAATTCATTAGTGGTTGGGCTATGATTTTGTTACTGTCTGAGAGGGTTAGTGTGGTGAAATGTTAACTTAACTACCTGCATCATTGGTAACCTACCTTGTGTATACAAAAGAACATTTACTAAGCAATTTTTCAACCCTCCCTTCTATATATGTCCATACCAAGAATCTTCACTTCACATTATAAACATTCTGTCTGCCCTGGAACTAATCACAAGTCCAGCATTGTCTAAAACTAACCATGTGAGATTTGGGCAAGTGACCTAAGCAGAATGTGCCTTAGTTTTGTTTTGCTTTTTAAACTTTTTTTGTCATCATAAGAAGGTGATAATGCTATTTGGCTGGGTGGAGGATTAGAAACTACATTTGAAGAATATTTTAGCTAAGTAAATACTTCATACTCCCACAATAAGTACAACACATGATACTTCCACATTAAGTATTAACTATTGTAATTACAATAAAACCTTTCTATTATTGCTGGATGTTTATCTTGACACTGAATTAATTTCAGTGTGACAGTGGAATAAATAAAGATTCATTAACTAAACAACTTCGCTATCAATGCTGGTTCTGCAATTTACTAGATGTACGACCTTGCCCAGTTTATTTAACCTGACTGGACCTCAAGTTTACTGTGTGTAAAGTGAGTAAAAGAAATAATTTAAGGTGTTAAAGAGAATTAAATTAAATAGCATAAAACTATCAACACTTGCTGGTATGGAGAAAGTATGCAATAATAAACCACATAAATGTTATTTTCATTAAGACCTAAATGATCAAATAAACAAAAAAGATAATTTGGATCTCACGTAATACATATATATATATATATATATATATATATATATATATATATATATATTAAGAGTGATAGCTGACTTTAATTTTTGTCCCACTATTCAAATACAACTCAGCTGCCGTGAAATACTCCATTACATAACATGAATGAAGCAATGCCTTTATAATAAGTTTACTCAGCTCTGAAGAGGAGAAGAAAAAGAATATTGTAGGTCTCCAGTTCTTCTCCTGTCCTAAATCACTTACTTGCTCTTGGTTTGCATTTCCTTTAGTGCCTGCAGAAAAACTTTTCCTGAGACATGAATTTTGATGCCAGATAATTTTCTGAGAGAACGTCCTGACAATTTGAAGAATTATTCTTTATGACTGTTTTTTTCCCCTTCATTAAAAAAATACAGAAGCTTATGTCTACGGAAAACTCTTAAGTGATCAATTAGTTTGTTGGGCACTCTTTTTTTTTAAGAGAGAGAGAGAGAGAGAGAGAGAGAGAGAGAGAGAGAATTTTAGTATTTATTTTTTAGTTTTGGGCGGACACAACATCTTTGTTTTGCATGTGGTGCTGAGGATGGAACCCGGGCCGCACACATGCCAGGCGAGTGCACTACCACTTGAGCCACATCCCCAGCCCTGTTGGACACTCTTGAAGCCATTTCTCTGGTGGTTGTTTCATGCAGGAAGGAATTTGTGATGTAAGAATGATGAAGCGCGCATGGTGGTGCATGCTTATAATCCCAGGAGCTGAGGAGACTGAAGCAGGAAGATTGCTGGTTCAAAGCCAGCCTCAGCAACTTAGCAAGGCTATAAGAAAACCTGTCTCAAAATTTAAAATAAATAAATAAATGAAAAGAACTGAGTATGTGGCTCAGTAGTTGAATACTTTTGTGTTCAATCTCTGGTACAAAAAAAAATTTAAAAATAAAAACATTGATGAAAAATTCTATTTGAGATCTCTCTCTTTCTCTCTCTCTCTTTCTCCTTCTCTCTCCTCCCTTCTCCTTTCCATTTTTCTCTATATATAGGCAAGAGGACTTAGAGTTTTCATTTGCTAGGGTGAATGCATGTTATTATAAACCCAGATATTAAACTTCATTATTCAAAAACAAGAATCTGAATAAATTCCCCTACCTGAGCTTCTGTGCTGTCTTGAATTAGGCAGTGCTCTTCAGAGAAGAATTCAACTACCTTTCAAAAATAGCCAATAAGGCATCAATTCAGGGCATATTTCCCCTGTAAATCTAAATATATTGTTCTGAGATGAGGAGCCTATTTTTTTTTTAACAAAAGTATTTGTTGACTTATAATAACTTTTAAAAATAATTGATATTATAAAGAATAAAAGACTTTATACCTTGAGTTCCCCTTTATTTTTCTGTGTTTCTTATGGATAAAAATCCCATATCTTTGCAATTGGGCTTACATAATTGCTTAAATATGTAAATATAAATTAGAAAATTAACTAGCATTGAGATATAATTAAACATGTACTTTATTTATATGTGTACATAACCATTTAACATCATTAATAGTAAATGAGAGAAAATTATGCATTCACATATTTTAATTATTTCTATAGATAATCAATGTCAAACTTGCAACTTAAAATTTTCAGATATGTTTTTATCACATAAGTCACAAAGAAGCAATGATAGTAAATATTAACTTTACTATCACTGTGTAATGTACACCAAGATATTGCATACTTAAAGAAACCATATTGCAAACATTTGAACTCAGAAAGGCTTTTGTTGTTTTATTTTTCATTAAGGCAATATCATTTTTGTGTTTTTTTGTTTTGTTTTGTTTTGTTTTGTTTTTGGAAGATGACTGGTTTAACCAGTAAGAGCATTTTATTTTAAAATGTTTGTTTTATTTTAAAATTTGATGACTAATAGTTGACTAGCAATTATAATCTCCTACTTTTAAATTACTTCAAATTTGTGTCTTCCATAAATTTTTGAAAATTCATTGGAGATAAATTTTTCAAATGGTCACACATACACCAACTTTTATATACATAGCAATTTGCTCAGTTCCTAGAATAAATAGTCTGTTTGGTCTCACTATAATTTGCAAACTTACAAAATTTACATTAACTATTCAACTAAATTTGTAAGCAGAGGAGTGAACATTTATAAAATACTCTATCATTTACATAAAACTTTAATGGGTTAAAATTATTGTCAAAATGAAATAGTAAAATTATAGCTTCAGCATTTGACTAATTTAAGTAATGTTTTATCATAATCTGTTTTTTCTAGATGCAATTCTGAGAGCTTGTACAAAAGTTTCCTTAAAAATGATGAAAAAATGATGAAACACTTTCCTGTCTATTTTTATATATTCCTAAGTGTGAAAAATTTAGATTAGAAAAGAATAAAGATAATAGAGTGGAAAAAAAGAGAGAAGTTGTGTTTGTTTAAAACTCCATTGTGAACAATGTTATCTTGCCAAATTGAGAATACTTTCTACAAAAGACGTAATTTTTCTTCCTTTTCATTTGAAAGTTCTACCCTAATTATAAGCTGAATATTTATAAGTATTATTAAATATAGAAGTATGTCAATTGTTTCGTATAAAATGCTATATGTAGAATCAGTAATATATGCAATATAATTCCACCTTAAAAAAATCTACAAATCAATGAGAACAGCATATCATTTGAATTATAAAAATGTCCTAAATTTATATGTTTGTATTTGTTTTCACTAGTGTGAATGAAGACATGCAAATATATTCACAAGTTAAATTCTATGAGACCTTAATATGGGGTATACGGTGATGCACCTGGTAGGTACAATTACGCTGGGGTAACAAGTGATATCCAAATCCTGGGATCTCAAAAACTTGAAGACTTATTTCTCTCTAATGTTTTTCTTCCATCCAGGATTTGCAGGGGAGTTCTCCTCATCCAGCCAGGCAGATTTATGGAGAAAAATGATAGAGAAGCCATTACCTTGTGCACATCATTTTGCTGAGCCAGAGGGAAAGACAATTTATGCTCTTAACACAATTAAATACTATGGTCAGGAACTGACATCTTTACTCAACTCACAGACCAGTACTGTCCCTTTTTTTTAATGTCAAAATGTCTAGCAAATGTAATGCTATTATAATTTAGAGATAAAGGAAGACCAATACAAATGACTACCATTGGTAGAAAGTAATTATTAATTTGTTCTTCATTCTTTTTGGCATTGCTTATTTTTTTTCTTAAAAAACAAAAGCACAGCTTGAATATTTACAATCAGAGGCAATTCTACTGTCTTCATGCCCTCCTCTTCATCACTATTGCCTTAATTATGGGGAAAGGGATACAAATAAAGAAGCATATAAAGAAAATTCAGGCTTCGTTTGTCATCTCTATATTCTCACCCCTCTTATTAAGAAGGTTGTATGATGCCAAATATGTGCCATAAGTCTTCTCTCAAGTGGCTTTTTTTGTTTCAAATTTATTCTTTTTAAAAACACATGACAGAAGATGTTATCTTGATATATTATACTTACTTAGAGTAGAACTTGTTCTAATTAGGATCCCAATCTTGTTATTGTATATGATATGGAGTTTCACTGGTTGTGCATTCATATATAAGTGTAGGAAAGTTATGTCCAATTCATTCTACTGTTTTTCCTGTTCCTATCTCCCTCCCTTCCCTTCATTCCCCTTTATTTAATTCAATGATCTTCTATTCTTCCCACCTCCTTCTTATTGTGTGCCAGTATCTGCATATCATAGAGAACATTCAGCCTTTGTTTTTTCTGGGATTGGGTTATTTCACTTAGCTTTATAGTCTCCAGTTCCATCTATTTACCAGCAAATGCAATGATTTCATTCTATTTTATGGCTGAGTAATTTTCCATTGTGTGTGTGTGTGTGCCTGTGTGTGTGTGCGTGTGTGCACACATGTGTGTATGTGTGTGTGGGGGTGTGTGTATAATATTTTCAAGTGTTTTTTATTATGGGTGGAAAAGCAGGAGATGTATGAATATAGCACAAATGCCACAAAGATAAAGCAGACTGGAAATTCATGCTGAAAGAGAATTTTCAACAAATTATCAGAATTAATTTATGCCACAGATTCTAGTCAATTTTTTCCCTGAAGCTATTCTTTTTTTTTTTTTTAGACAAAGCTGCCAAAAACATGAATTGGAGAAAAGATAGCCTCTTCAATAAATGGTGCTCAGAAAACTGGAAATCCATATGCAGCAAAATGAAGTTAAACCCCGATCACTCACCATGCACTCAATACAAAGTGGATCAAGGACCTAGGAATTAAACCAGAGACTCTGCTTCTACTAGAAGAAAAAGTAGGCCCTAATCTTCATCATGTGAGATTAGGCCTCAACTTCCTTAATAAGACTCCTATAGCCCAAGAATTAAAACCAAGAATCAATAAATGGGATGGATTCAAACTAAAAAGTTTCTTCTCTACAAAAGAAACTATTGTGAGGTGAATAGAGAGCCTACATTTTGGGAGCAATTTTTTACCCCTCACACATCAGATAGAGCACTAATCTGAAGCTATTTTGATGAAAGTTAAAGTGATGTGGCTTGATCTAATAGAGAGGGAAGGAGGAAGTATATAAGTTTAAATGAGTTGGAGGACTCAGAAAATCTACCAGAGACAAATAAATTTAGAAAGATTGAGGGACAACAAATAAACCTCAAAAGAATGTGGAATGTGAGTTTCATAAGTCTACGGAGTATTGAAACATATTCACAGGGATATATAATTAAAATGAGACATTGATAACTTGAGACTATATACCTCAAATATGAAGTGAGTAGTAAGAATTGGGCATTACCTTAATTTTCCTCTCCAAACTGCAAACCCAAACAGGGACTTCATAGTAAGGAATGAAGGATAAAATGCTATCCAGAGCAAGCCTTCTGCCCACTTACTTCTCAAATATGGTACCTTATGTGGAAGGAAGGAAAATCCAACATTGCTAGAGAGGCTCCATTGCCATATTTTAACCCATTTTCTGCCATGATTTACAAATTCACTAATCTATTGTTATTAGAGAAATAAATACTACAATATTTAATATGCTGAAGCAGTAAGTTAGGGAAATGAACATACAACACATTTTTATTTGATTTGTTTTTTAAAAGATACATAGTTATAATTAATGTACATTTGAAATATAAACTGTATCAAAAACCTGAGCAGCAATTATTTTTCCCATAGTAGGGAGAAAATGAGGTCCAAGATTGCTTGTTCAGAAACCAATTAATCAGTTGAGAAAACCTAAGGAAAAACAATGAGAATATTATATTTAAAGACTCTGTATTCATATTAGGAAATTAACTAAGAGACCATCACCAAATGTCTTTCTTTTTGAACTGGAAATTGAACCCAGTGATACTTTACCCCTGAGACACATCTCCAACCTTTTTATTTTTTTTCTTTTCTTTATTTTTTATTACTTTTTTTGAGACATGGTCTCACTAAGTTGGTAAGGGCCTTGCTAAGGCACAGAAGCTGGCTTTGAACTTGTAATCCTCCTGACTCAGTCTCCTCAGTTGAAGATTATAGGTATATGTCACAGCACCCAGCAATTTTTTGAGGAACTTATTTTGTAATAAAGTTTAAGAAATATTATTAAAACTAATATATATACATATATATATATATTTTTTTCCTGACTCTTTTGGAGTGCTCACATTTATATAATTTATTTTATTCTCATTTTGTGAAAGGTGAAGTTTTGTTTGTTATTTGTTTTTGCAGTATTAAGAAGGAATTATCTAACATAAAATAGGCTTGTGAATTTTATAAATATATTTTGATTATGGAATGTATGTTATTAGCATCGTCATTTAAGTAAGATGCTTTTTTTTACATTTGATTTCTTTATTGTGAAATTTGCACATATTCAATTTCCACCATGAATAGAAGTTACAGTATTTCATAAAAGATTTAATCCCCCAGTTCACCTGAATTAAAGAATTTAAATATTATTTGATGCAGATAATTCTGCTCAGTTTTAACCTTCTTCAGCTGCAAAACATCAGTATGACAAGTGTTGTGACTAACAGCAAGAATCCAGGACCCATGAAGGACACTTAGTTGGTTTCTTTGGAATTCCTCTTTTCAGACCCCATTTAAAAGGCTTTGCATTCATTCTGTTGCATAAATCTGCAAATTTGTACCACACTTCTTTGGTAAAGTTATGATTTTTAAAATTATAAAAGAAGACATTTGTTAGGTCTGAAAAATGTGGAGTATCTCTAACAAAAGTTGAGACACCACAAGTGAAATGACTGCTGTTGTCATTTTTTATGAAATTAATTCTCAACTTTTATTAGTAACTCTTACACTAAGAATCTCACTGCAACTTTGTTTGGATTTGATTTTTTATAACATGTTAAGATCACATTGAAAGACTTTCATTGGCCATTAGCCAAAAATAATAAAATTCTGACCTGACCTGCCTCTCTTTTGAAAACTAGAAAATATCCCATGAGAATGCAATTTTAGATCTCACACGTAATTTCCCATTCCCCTTCTATAAATCAGGCTTCTGTAAAATATTGAGTTATACCATTCACATTTCTGCAGATACTAAAATTTCTCATTCATTTTCCAGTCTGCATTCTTCAAGAAAAGGGATGTTAGCAGAGATTGTTAAGAGTTGTGGTAGTTAAAAAGAATTGGCAAGATTCCAGCTGGGAAAACTTGTTGACATTCTGCCAGTTCCTTTAATAACATGTATTCCTAAAAAGAAATGATACTCAGGCAATATATTCCACATAACTAAACTGAGTGTAATGATTTTGAAATATTTCTATTCTGGTAAATAAATAGTCACTACTCCATGACTCCTAGTGTCCCTCTTCCACCCCGGTTTAACAGTCGGTCAAATCCCCAGCAAACCCTGGAACAATATGATATTTAGCATTATAAGTGGCCTTTGGGACCTTGCTCTAACTGGATCCTCTAAGATGGCCACTAGTTTGTTTGATGGGTCAGTGCCCACTCTCTAGCAGTTGTTGAATACTTTGAATATAATTCTTGTTTCTAAGTATGATTCTAGGCGTGTGCAACAGAAATAGAGAAGTGAGGATGACGACTGTAATAACTCAGTGCTGAAGCAGCTGGGAAGTCACCAAGTGGGAATACTGCCTGAAACTTGTTTGTCAGCATCAACTCTTCTCTTCCCTGCAATTATTGGGTCTCTGTTCTGTCACTCACAGAATGCTTTTGATGGCCTCCTATTACTACAGTTGTGGATGCAAAAATAATGAGTCTTTTGATAAAAAAAAAAACAATCAAGAAAATAATAAAATTGATCAAATATGCTATGGTGAGGGGTGGGATATGTTAAGCACCTATGAGGTGGACATGACAGAGACAACAGGAATGGATTATTGGTTATTCTCTGAGATAAACTTATGGGTGTCCTGTTGAATTAATTTATCTTTTAAAAATATAATTATTGAACTTGTATTCAGAGTAAACTAGAGATGTAGAAGCAAACAAGAGGTGTTTTCCTTCATATTATTTGCCATCTAACATGACCCTAAAAACAAATTATATAATTACTTTTTAAGAACTAACCCATTGAAAATTTTAATTTACCTCTTCAATTTTAATTTATTTGTTCAATTTTTCCTACAAAAATGAAAACATTGGTCGTTATAATCCATTATTGCTTAGAATAAATAAAGTCTTTTGCTTACAAAGAAGTATTTCTTATTTATTAAAACTGTCTTTCTATTAAGTCCATAAATAATACAGTTGGTGCCCTTGACATAAAAGTATAATTTATTAAGTAAAACGTACAGTACTTTATACCATCTCTATTTACCTTGAGGCTTCCTCCTGTTTGGTTAGGAGCACTTTCCTTGTTTGTCTTGTATGGAGCAGTGAGAGTTTAATTAATTGCTCAAGGTGTAGGCATCAGTAACAGACCTTATCTTACCAAATACTTACTGTCTGGCTCTTTGGCTCATTGTTCTTTATAGCCCAACAATAAATTGATTACTCTGAATTCCAAATAACCATTAGGGTATCTTCTCAAATGTTATTTTGCTACAACTGTAATATTACATCCTGGTTTTCATTATAAAAAATTAGAATAAAAGAAAAAAAATCATTACTTTTTATTTCCTGGGAGAAGAAAGAAGAAATGATTTAGTGAGTGATTACAATGTGGTAAATTCAGCACCAAGTATAGGAATTCACTATTCATGACTCTGTGAGATGATTATCACATTTAACATGCTCTGCTTATTAAGGGTAAGAAACATTGAAAACTTTCTAAGAGTTCTAGGCTGTCAAGTGATACAGCCAGAATTCAAAGCCTGTGCTCTCTCTCAAGACTTTTCTGATATTCCTTGAAGATGTCTTCATACATTAAAGTCATTTTTGCTGTATCAAATGATAACTGTAGGGAAGGAATAACAGAAGAGAATATCTGTAGGGAAGGAATAACAGAACAATTCCACAGGAGATTCATAAACAATCCACTTTTTTACATTTTCCTATACTCCACTGTAGTGACAGAGATGACAGTAAATATTCAAATCATGGAAATGAAAGGACCTTATAAAATCACTCATGTGTGACCATTTACCTATTTAAACTCTTTCAGTAAAAATGGATTTCCTGAGAAGGCAGCTGATTCCAAAACTTTTTGTTTTGAGTTTGGTGTAATTGTATTAGTGTTATTTCCTCCACTGGGAATCATGTAGACTAATGATTGTTTACTGGAAAGCTCATAATGTGCTGCCGGCTTAGCCAGTGATATTTTCAACCATCACAACCACCACATAACATAAGCCTCTTTTAGTTTTTAACATTGGGTAACTTAGTGTCCAGGGACCAAAATGACACAGGTTGTCCAGGTTGATTCTGTTACTGAACTTGGCTCCACTGGACTGCAGGTCCTGTATTCTCTACATTAGGACAGCAACTACTAAATTATTAAAGCAAAAGCAAATTCTCCCGTGACATAGGTCCTTGATATTTGAAAGTAGCACATTTTCCCACAGATCTTTTCTTTTTTCAGGCCTAGAATATTTCCTTTGCTCAATATTTGTATGCCCTGGTCTCCAGGCGATTCAGAGCTATTGCCAACTTTTGGCACAAGAAGTAAGCAAGGTTCCTCAAATGTTGTCACTCAGTACCTACTGGAGTGGAATGGTAAGTCTTAGTTCCATATTAAGTAGACTACATCTTCGCTTATTTTGACAAGCTCTTGACTCATTATATCTTTTCAGTAAGCTACATATCCTGCATCTTGTTTTCTACTAATTGCCTTAAGCAAATTCTCTAGTTTGACAATTGATGCAGGAAGTTAAATATATCTCCTTTCTATTTTGTTTTACTATGACTGGAGTGTGGTTTCCTAAACAGTGATTGAACTATTTCTCTTTGTATTTGTAACATCTAAAAAACTAATATGTATGTACGATATTTCTTCTGGCAATACTGTTTTAAATTGAGAAGCTATATCTTAAATCCTAGCCTCGAAGACAACAAAAGACCCCGAACAAGGGAAACTCTTTGGCCTTCTAGTGAGAAAAGTATAAAATTGGGGGATCTTGATAATTCATTCTCTCAGTTAAGTATTTATTGACAACTTTCTATATGCAGTTTCCTAGATATAATAGCAGAAAACTAAATGACAGAAATCCTTTTATTCTGTGAGTTTTACAATTTAATGAGAGTGTGTATACAGATATTAAACAAATATATGATAAGAATACAGAAGATGTTAGTAATGATGTTGTGATTAGAAACCAGAGAGAAAGCTGTAGAGGGAGTTTCAGGAGTGGGCATGGGAGGTATGGAGCAGTCATATGCTATATACTTCACATAAACCTTCATCATGGTTATTGTGGTGTACTGTAATTATTTTAATATTGGAATGCTTTTCTTTTTGATAAATTGTCTTCCCAGGAATTGTTCAATGTCTTACTTGTCTAGACATCTTCAGCCCCAAGCATAATGTCTAGCATGTATTATTAATTAATGAAAAAAATCACATAAATTCAAACTCATGTTATCTGTATACAGATTCCAGGTCTCACAAATTTCTACCGTACAGATCAGAAACAACACCCTGTCAAACCTAGTATCCCTGAAATTTTGCAAAATGCTACCAGAAATTAGAATTTCTACTAAATTTAAAAAAAAAAGTCATGTAGATGTTGAAACAGGCAAGTTAAATTATGCCAAGTTAACAAATTTTACTTATTCACTCCAAAAAAAACCCAATACACCAATAATTTTTTTCTAAACAATGGTTTTCATTATGGTAGAATTGAGAACAGAGAAATGAGATGTAGGAGGGAAGGAATAACAACAATTCCACTCTATACTAGTACTTGAAGTATATACTTTTCCTTTTTCTAAGAAGGTATAGTCCTGGGGGATGGGGAACACAAGGCAGAGGCCACATTAGCAATTGATAAAATGTATAAATCCAAACAGGGATCAAGGAATCATCAGGGTCTTATTCATTGGTCATGCAGCAATGGGGCTGATTTTAGTTATAATTTTACTACTCTGGCCAAGCTGCATGCTAGTTCCTAAAGGAAATAAAATGAATTGAGGGCAGTGATAAGCAAAAGCTGCAGGAGACAGATTACACTATAGAAGTGAATAGCACCTTGTCCACGCTTATCTTTGCTCATTGCTCAATTCTTCTACTTTTGAATGAAGCAAAGTGGTGGATTATGAGGACCACTGTCTCAACCTTAAGACTGAGAAAATGATTCAGTGGTACCTTTATACCTTAATTTTGAAATTAGAAACTTGGGGAAATCTATTGGGATGGAAGGACATTTGAATAAATATTCCATAATCACACATTTATATATGATTTTGCTTTTAAGATTAACATTGCATTGCTTTTCATGAGAGACATTTAGGCAATTTCATAGCAACATTCTCCACACATATCATATATTTTAAACTGAATGTCTAATGCTTCTAAAACAAAGACAAGTTGAAATCATGGCGGGAACATCACAATTCATGTGACTGATGTTATAAATCAGAATTTCTTATATAAATATTATAAGGATCATAACATATGAACTTTGCATTTCTTCACTGTAGGGAAAAGTGAAAATCCACTAAACTTTAAAGATAATCCATGGACAAGTTGTATATGTACTTTTCCACTAAGATATTATGTGATTCAAAACTGTAGTTTGTGTTTTTGAAATGATACTGTGCTGTTATTAAAAGCACAAAGAAAATTTACATGCAGAATATGAGATGAGGATTTAGTGAATGAAATGCTCCTAAGAGATTGGAGAAAGCAGGATAGGAGAGAGGGGATACCAAGCAAGGTTGCATCTCAGGGAACATCTCCACCTGGTGCTGGGAGCTTGGTAGTGTGAAGAACATATTAGAGCGTGTCCTTCTTCAGACTAATGAACTATAGTTTCTGTGCTTTCATACACTGCACCAGCAGCCATTGGCCACTGAAGAGATGATGGTCTGTAAAGTGTCACACACTAGAGACTCTCTGCACATGCAGTCAAAGTTGACCTAGTAACCCTATATAGAGTCTTCCAGAGAGTTGCAGGTATGGGCATTAGAAGCAGAAAATATAATTAGTAAGCATGATCCTAGGGATTCTGAGGAAAGTGTCACTTACCGTTAACATATTTATTGTAAGATAAATTAAAAATGTACAGAATGGGGGAGGGGGATAGGAAGGGGATAGGAAAGGCAGCAGAATACAACAGACACTAGTATGGCAGTATATATAAACGTGGCTGTATAACCAATGAGATCCTGCAATCTGTACATGTGGGAATAATAAGAATTCATACCCCATTTGAATCAAATGTATGATATATTATATGTAAAGATCAATGTAATGTTTTGAGCAACTAATAAATTTCTGATGTTTAAAAATAATATAAAATAAAAAGTAATGACATTAAAAAATGTACAGAATGGAACACTTTTTTTCTGAATTTTTGAAGTTGAGGCTTTTTTATTAAAAAATACTATATAATATGCAATGCACAAAGATAGAAATTAAAAAGTAAAAATGCATCCAATATCCCATTATTCAAAATGAATTCATTAAAATTTTATATATGAATAGATAGATAGGTGTGAATATATAAAATCTCCCAAATACTTCTCCCCTTATTGTGAATTAGCATCAGCATATTAGAGGAAACATTCAGCCTTTGGATTCTGGGGTTTGGACTATTTAACTTAGCATGATATTCTCCAGTTCCATCCATTTATCAGCAAATGTCATAATTTCATTTCTATTCATGACTGAGTGATATTTCATTGTGTATAGTTTCAAAGTTCCCAACGGTTGGTTATTCCTAGAAGTAGATAAACTTGCTCAAGACATATGAGAGAGAATATATGTGAAAATAAATATGCAATCTGAAAAATACAAGAAATATAAGAAAATTAAACATTTCACTAAGCTATTGCACTTAACATGGTGCTATTTTGCAAATAAATTAAATACATGCTATTGGGGTGGAATAAGGCACTGGTAGATATCCAATTATGTGTAGAATCTCAGTACATAATGGTGAAGACATCTAATAAATCAGGATAAAAATGTATGATTGTTCTTCAATGGATTAAAAATCAAAAAGTGATAAATCAGACTGTGATTATTAAAATTAAATAGAGTTGATTAACTAAGTTCCCGTATCACAAGGAAAAAGATTAATAAATGTGACCATACAAAAATTTGTACCTAGAAAACATATGCTTAAACAAAAGAAAATATGTATCACAGGTAAAGGATTGCATATGTCTAGATTACTATATACCATGAAGAGTAAACAAAGGGTCTGATAAAAATTAGACAAAGAATATAAACAGAATTCATACAAAAAGAAATTCAAATAGCCAATACACTTACAAAAAATATCCATTCTCCTGTTTTTTTTTTAATTTTCTTTTTAGTTGTAGATGGACACAATATCTTTATTTATTTTTATGTGGTGCTGAGGACTGAAACCAGTGTCTCACGTGTGCAAGGCAGGTGCTCTGCCACTGAGCTATAGCACCAGTCCCTATTCTTTTGTTTTATACTTAAAATGTTCACCAGAGTTGAAGATATTCAAAATTGATAGGTAAATTAAAATAAGGAATATTATTTATTTGTTACTGGGGATTGAGCCCAAGGGCATTGTACCACTGTGCTTTATTTCCAGTCCTTTTTATTTTTGATTTTGCAACAAGATTTCGCTAAGTTGCCTAGGCAGGCTGGCTTTGAACTTGAGATCATCCTTCTTCAGACTCCTCAGTCACTGGGATTATAGACATATAGACCATGCTCTAGTTACCATATGGAATACTAAAATACAAAATACGGAGTAACGTTATAATTTCATCTGTAATTAAACTGCTAAAAAAGAAAAGACATGTTTTTCAATATCAAGCATGAATTAAAAGGCTTTGACAGGAAGGTTCTCTCAAACATTGGAGAATAACTTGACGGTAAAGTTTAAGTGACTCATACCCTGCTAATTGTCTTTTTTTATTTCAGGTGTAGTTCCTCTAGAAAAAATTTGAATGCAGAGGCATGGTCATATGTATTTACTCTAACCTTAATTATTGTGCTTTTTAACTCTAATTATAATAATGAAAATTTGCAGCAATATATAAATTTATATTTATAATCAGAAACATGCATTAATTGACTTATTAAAATTGTATACAATGACTACTATTTGTTCAACTCTGCAGTTGACACTCACAAATAATTGGGGAAAAATTCATTATTCCTAACAAATTGTGATACCTCTATGCCCTATATACTATAAAATATTATTATGAATAAACTAGGTTAGTATACAATAATATGATTAGAACTTGGAAAATAAAATGTTGAGCAAAAATGTGACACACATAATGTTAAATACTATAGTCATCCCTTAGTATCTGTGGAAGATTTCTACAGGATAGCAATATTTTGGATATCAAAATATGAGAATGCTCACATCCCCTTATGTAACATGACATAATATTTGCATACAATCTATATGCATCCCCTGTATAGTTTAAATAATCTCTAGATTGCTTAAAATAACTGATGCCATGTTTATGTAAATAATTGTTATATGATTTAAGAAATAATAATAAGGAAAAAGGTCTATATATACTTAAGACAGATATAATGTTTTTCCCAAATACATTTCACTCAAAGTTGTTTGAAACCATGGATGAAAAACCTACCAATAGGGAAGGCTGAAAAGGAAAACAGTGTATTTGTTTTCACTGACAGTGCAAGCCAGAATTTTCACATACCACTTATACCTGTATCTTGTTTGTGAGAACATAGGCCCATAACCAACCTAACTGTAAAAGATGATGAAAAATGTTGTCATTACTTGGGTGTTCATGCATCCAAGCTAAGAACTTTGTTATTATTTAAGATGTGGAGAATAGCTATTGGGGAGCAGTTATCATTCTCTGCTGTTATTAAATATTCTGTATGGTTTTGTATGTAAAAACTCCTATTAGTTGAAAATAAGTAGAGGTGACACCTTTTTTTTCCAATACATATCTTTATATTTTCTAATTCATATATATATATATATATATACACATATATTCCCTTTCTGGTTTTCTGTTACATTGGCTGTGACTGTATTATAATGTTGAATAGGAACAGTGGTGATGGTGGATAATTTTGTCATTCACTTCTTTCATAGGAGTTCATAACATTTTACTATAAACTTTTTTTTCTATCTTTTTAAATGATTACTATATCTATGTGGAGAAAAAGCCTCAGAAAAATAAGACAAAATTATAAGATGAATAAAAGTAAAGAGTTACTTACAGAATTTCAGGAAGAGACAATGTTGCATTGGACCACAAAGTGAGTGACAGGGTGGAGAGAATTACTTAGATTCTAACGAGATTTCAATCCTAATACAGAGAAGTGCTTAGATTCCAGATATATTTTGAATATAGTATCAATAATATCTGCTAATATATTATGTAATACACATGTGGGAAATACAATGAGACAATAAGAAGAAACAATGATTCTTTAGCTTGTGGCTTAGTAGCTATTCTAAATTGTAATACCATTAACTGAGATAGGAAAGGATATAGGAAGAACCAGAGGTGGGGAGGGAGGTGTGGAATTAAGGTCTATTTGGCCTATGTCCTATGAGATAAATACCATAAATTAAAGTAATGGTGGAAAATCAGAATTATTTTGAAAATGAAGTGTACCATTTTAGGACCAAAATCTTGGCTAGTTATATAAATTTTTAGTTTTTAATTATGGATAGAATTTAAGGTTATAAACCTGGATGGACACAAAAATGGGGAAATATGGTAAAATAAAGAGTGAGAAAATTGAAACACTGGGGACTCTGGAATTTAGAGGTCAAGATGAAAGAGAAAGATCTAATGTGTGAGAATATTGCAGGGAGCTTCAGAAAGTCAGGAAAAAGTCATAAGGGAGACAGTGACTTAAAATTTTGATCAATCATGGACAATGCTTCTTAGAGGCTGAGAAACTATGGCAATAAATTGGGAAGCTCAGAAGAAATAGACAAATTTGTAGACATATAGATCTTAAATCAAAAACAAGATTAAAACGAGAGGATATAAAAAACCTAAATAGATCAATAACAAGTAATAAAAGCAAAGAAGTAATAAAAAGTGTAGACCAGGACTGGACGAATTAACGCCTAAATTTAATCAGACTTTTATGGAAGAATAAATACCAATAATCCTCAAACTATTCCATAAAATTGAAAGAGAAGGAATTCTTTTACACTCATTCTATGAGCATAGAATTATCCTGATATCAAAACTTGACAAAAACACAGAATCACTATAAAAAAAATATGGACCAATATCACTGATGCACATAGATGCAAAAATTCTCAAAAACTATTGCAAATTTATTCCAACAGCCCATCAAAACGATTATAAACCGTGATCAATTGATCTTACTCCAGGGGTATTAGGATGTTTCAACACACCCAAATAAAAAACTGTAACATAGCACCTAAATAGAGTCAAGGATGAAAATCTTATGATCCTCTCAATAGATGCAGAAACAGCCTTGGATAAAACTCAACACCCCTTCATGATAAAAGCCCTCAATAAATTAGATGTAGAATCATCTTGCTTCAACATCATAAAGGCTGTATGAGACAAATTCACAGACAGCCTCATGCTGAAGAGGGAGAAACTGAAAACATTTTCTCAAAGATGAGGAATAAGACAAATATTGGATAAAATTTATTTTGAAATTCCATCTCACTTCAGTAAGAATGGCTCTTATTAAAAAGACAAAAAAATAACCAATCCTTGCCGCAGTCCGGCTGCAGCAAGATAAAGGGGGGAGGGGGGAGTGACGAAAAACTTGTGTACATGATACAGCTGGAGTGAGAGCCGTTTATTGTAGGACAGGAGGGGTATATATACATTCCACACAGCTTACCTTATTTAACATAAACTTGATACAGCAGTCAACCAATAAGGAATCTCCACACTTAATGGCTCACTGGCCTTACTTCACAAACCACTCCCACTGCAAAATGCCAGGCGCCATCTTGACTTGTTTACAGACTCTAACAAATCCTGACCAGGATGTGGGTAATAACCCTTATACATTGCTGATGATAATGTAATTACTACAGCCACAATAGAAAATAGCATCAAATATAACTCAAAAAAACTGCCAATAGAAATACCCTATTATTCAGTATACCACTTGTGAGTATTTATCTGAAGGAAGTCAGCATACAAAAGAGATACTTGCATAGTTATATTTATTAAGCATTATTCACAATAGCCAAGATTTTAAACCAGGTGCCCATTGACAGGTGAATGGGTCAGGAAAATGTGACATATATACATAGTGTGGTATTAATCAGTCTTAAAGAAGAATGAAATCCTGTCATTTGCAGGAAAATGGATAGAACTGGAAGACATCATCTTGAGCAAAATAAGTCAGACACAAAAGGACAAGATGTACACTTTTTCTCCCATATGTGGAAACTAAAATAAATAAATAAATATGACCTGAAAGTCGATGAGGGAATGTTAGGGGCTGGAAAGAGTGTCAGAGGAGAGGGGAATGGGTGTGGGAAGAATAAGGTGGGAGAAGAGAAGGTAGATGTGACCAAAGCACAAAATATATATGTATAGAAATGCCACAGAGAATTCCATCAATTTGTGCACTTAGTAAATGTTAACAATTCTAACAATAAAAATAAATGAAGTTATGACATGAAAGTTGATGCTAAGGCAACATTTTTCTTTGTTCTTTTTAAATGGGAAACTTTTAATATGTTTCTGAGATGATGAAATTGACTCAAAACGAAGAATATAGATAACTTCTCAGGAGAGGCCACTCTTGAGAGAACTGGACACAAGAAAGACAATTTTTCTTTTTGTTTTGTTTCTGTTTTGGGGTTGGAACCCAGTGTTTCATATATAATAAGAGAAACCAGAACAAAGATCTTAAGATCAGGACTCAGAATCAGTACTTACAGTGGGTTTGGAGGAGAAGATCAGCTACTTATCTTGCAACAAGAAAGGAATCGTACATGGACACCAGCACAGATGGATAGTTTTAGAGATAGGAGAATGACAGCATTCTCACCTGTTTATGGTGGTTTCCTGCAGAAATGAGATCCTCAGCTAAAAGTGAAGAAACAGAAGAATGTTAAGCATGAAGAGAAAGGGGAAGATGTAAACTATTCCAAAAATGTTAGGGAGGGTGAATTGGAGTTGAAAATGTGGAAAAATTACTGGACAGCACAAGATTTATTAGTATAATCAGAGATAATGCATAGCTAAAGTTTTTCTCCACATAGTTTCTGGTACTTCCATTCAGGTACAGAGCAGATTGAATACACATTATTTGAGATTAGAATTGGCTAATAACTAATCAGTATATAGAGTGTCAAAGGAGTAGGTGATGTATGTAAAGTAGTAATTTGTAAGAGACAATATCATATATCCCTGATCAGATTCTCTACCCTTCTCCCTAAAGAAGAATCAGATGGTATGAATATCCCCTCCCAAACTCATTGAAATTTAACTACTCTTTTAACAATATTAAGGAGTAATCCTTTAAAAAGTGATTAGAGTGGCACAACTTCAACCTCATAAAAGATTAATGCCATCATTGCAGAAGTGGCTTGGTTATCATAAAAATGGGTTGCTGATAAAAAATGTTATATTCAGCTCCTTTTCCTGTTCTGCCTCACCAACATGCTTGCTTCCCCTTTCTCCATCTTATGATGCAACATGAAGGCCTTGGCCAGGTGCCAGTGTCCTTAGAATTCTCTGAAGAATCATGGGTCAAACTTCTATTTTTATACATTACCCAATCTATGGCATGTTGTTATAGAAGCAGAAAATAAACCAAGACAGTAATTATCACCCTTTCATTTTTAGTATTCACTTATTTGCTTTCTGTATAGTGTTATTACCTAAGTATACAACTTTAAATGCTATACTTTAGCTTTGCCAGTTTTTGAATTTTCTATAGAAGGGTACCTTTTTATATTGTTTCCCTAAAACTAGAACTGTCGTTTCACTTTATAAATATTGTCCATCTTTCCGATGATCACAGCTTATTACTTACTATGGTTTTGTGGTATCTGATAAAATAGAAATACACAATGCATTTTGTGTTGATGGACATGTTTTTAAAAACTTTAGTATGAGTAATATAAATTTAATTTAAATGATGAGTTCAGGGGTAGGAATGTTGTTCATTAGCAGAATATGTGCTTGGCATTGGTGAGGTCTTGGGTTTAAGATCCAAAATAAAATAAAATTTTAATAAGGTAAAATAAAATGAGTTAATTTTCAACAATAAAGCCAATTCTACCTAAAACAATTGCAAAACCTTCCAATAAAAATAGAAAGAATATTAAGAGTCCTATTAAAGTATAGATACAAGTAATCTGTGAATCATATTATAAGAAATCAAGCCAATGATTTTAGTATTATACAAATGGAAAAACTGACCAAAATTTTCTACTTGCAAAATAAAATCATGATGGAGGTAATTCTGTTGGCAAAATAACTCTCTTCATGAGTTTGTGGTACCTTATTTGTGTGATATTTAAATATAGGATCAATTCTGTTTCTTCTCAAGATAACTACATTTAGCTTTTATGCCTCAATAACACGGATGCAACAAGCAAAATCCTTGAAATATTTGCCTGCTCACTGGAAACCTTTCTTCCTGAAGATTTTCTGAATGCAGGGAGATAATTTGCAAGTGAAAGGCATGTTAGAAACTTTAAAAGCAGAATAGTAGTCACTTTCTAGGAGATACAACACCCCTTTTACCAATACTCTGTTGTTCCTCTAAATTCTGGAAAAAAAAAAAACACATATAGTGATCCCAGGTGCTCTGAAATTCAAAAGACTTCTCAGTTGTTTTATTAGTTTGTTTTTTTGTAGTGGCTGAATTTGGAAGTGAAAAAGAAAGTTACAAGTCAGATATATGAAGTTCATGGCTAACCAGAAGAGCTTTTGTACCTGAACCAGACAAAATGTCTATATTTACTACTGGCCAAGATAATAATGATAGTATTGAGAACATAAAAACTTTATGTAATATAGTAAGTATGAGATACTTAGAGATAGGAGAATGGCAGCATTAAGTGAGACTTAATGTTTCACAGACATTGCAAAATTTAATCTTCATACACAGTTGGAGATTCATTTTATCATCCTTATTAATACAGATGTGGAAACAGTGGTCTACCTAGTACAGCCAGGGCTTAGCTATATTCCCAGGCAGGCATGGAGGACTCCAGGGCGGTGCTCTTGACTACTTCCTGTGTTTTTTTGCTCTGGTCACTTTATATTGAGTATCTAGGACACAACCCCCTCACCCTTTCTAGTTTTCCTTCATGAAGGTTCCACTTTACACGTTTTCCAGATAGATTTATTCTGCCCAGCCTTCTCTTCCCACTAGATTCCACTTGTATTATCTCCCCAAACTAATCTAACAACTACCGATAACTCCTTCCTCCTAACTTCTTCAGTTAGTAGAAGCTTATTACCCAGTTTAGCTCTCTGGTTGTTTCATGTTTTGTTTTTTTTTTTTTGTTTGTTTCGTTTTGTTTTGTTTTACTTCCAACTAGATAATAATTCACTTGACAGGGAAGATATTTATTATTTATCACCTGCTATAGTCCTAGGTATACCACTGGCTACTTAAAATATGTTCAGCAAAAAATCATTATGTTCCAAATTCCAGGCTCAGAATATAAAACTTATTGAGATGGGAGGGAAAGGAAGAGTAAAGGGAAATTGCATGGAAATGAAGGGAGACCCTCATTACTATACAAAATTACATATAAGAGGTTGTGAGGGGAATGGGAAAATAAACAAGGAGAGTAATGAATTACAGTAGATGGGGTAGAGAGAGAAGATGGGAGGGGAGGGGAGGGGGGATAGTAGGGGATAGGAAAGGTAGCAGAATACAACAATTACTAATTGGGCAGTATGTAAAATTGTGGATGTGTAACCGACGTGATTCTGCAATCTGCATTTGGGGTAAAATTGGGAGTTCATAACCCACTTCAATCTAATGTATGAAATATGATATGTCAAGAGCTTTGTAATGTTGTGAACAACCAATAAAAAAAATAAAAAATTTAAAAAAAAAAAGAATATAAAACTTATTAAACATAACCTCCATCTGCGGGAGCTTGGAACCTACTGTAGGAAATTTGTACCAAAAAAAAAAAAAAAAAGTAACAGGTGGGACATATTATGATACAGCATTCTTTGTATGTGTGCATCAAGGCATTTATTTCATACTCCCAAACTAATCTACCAACTATTGAACTCTCCACCTCTTAACTTTCCCTGTAGGGAAGAATATTTTATAAGTAGCAAGCAAGAGCCTGAGCCCAAAGTCACATGAACAAAAAATGGTAGTGTGAGTTCTAGAGTCTGGGTCCTTTGACTCTAGGTCCAAGACTTTCAGAGTAAACTGAACACCTAATCAAGGGTCGTAACTAATGGGATGGACCTTATGTATCCTTCAAAGGCCCAGATGCTAAAGACTGCGATACTATTGGGAGGCAGTGGAAACTTTAGGAGGTAAAGCCCAGTGGGATACTGGGACCCTGACCCTTTCTCCTGTCTCTTTTTGCTTCCTGGATGCCGTGAGGTGAACAGACCTCCTCCAGCACACAGTCTGTGCCATAATGTTCTGCTTCACCACAGGCCCCAAAGCAATGGAGCCAAGTGACCTTGGACTAAAACCCGTAAAACTGTGAGTCAAAATAAAACTTTTCTTGCCAGGTGTAGTGGCACATGACTATAATCCCAGAGGCCATGGAGGCTAAGGCAGGAAGACCTCAAATTCAAAGCCAGCCTCAGCAACAGTGAGGAACTGAGCAACTTAGTGAGATCCTGTCTCTAACTAAAATATAAAATAGCGCTGGGGATGTGGCTCAGTGACCAAGTAACCCTGAGTTCAATCCCTGGAATCAAATGAAATGAAATAAGATAAAATAAGTAAACTTTTTCTGCCAGGTACAATGGCACATGATTATAATCCCAGCAATTAGGGTTATTGAGGAAAGAAAAATGCAAGTTCAAAGCCAGCCTCAGCAACTTAGTGAGGTAAATAAGCAACTTAGTAAGACTCTAACTCTAAACAAAATATATTTAAAACATAGGGCTGGGGATGTGGCTCAAAGTTAAACACCCCTGGGTTCAATCCTCAGTACTATAAACAAACAAACTGACTAAACTCTTTTCAAGTGGATTTTCTCAGGCAGTTTTTAAAGGCATTTTTCATAGCTGCATAAAGTGGACTAATTAATACAAGAAACCACAAAAGAATTAGAGAACACACATTTGTTTAACTACTACATTTCAGACACCAATTTACTGAAGACACAGTAGTTATTGGAGTTTGGAATCTCCCAAAATATCCCAAAACAAGGCATTGGTTAGAGTTTATTTAGTAGTTTGCTTAGTAGATAACCAGAGGAAGCAAAAGTGTAAAAGTAAGGAGAGTGAGATAGGAAAACGAGAAAAAATATGAGGTACAACTGGGGCTCAATTCTGCTGGAGATACTAAGAGAATCCTTGAGAAGTTTCAAGACATTTGAATACTATTTCTCATCTGCCATTGGTTGGGGATTGGGGATCTGGTGAAATAACACCTTACATCTTAATTGCCCTCTGGAAGGAAAATGGGATGGTGGAGGTGGTATTGGGGAGCAGGTATGGAAAATCATAAGAAGTCAGCCCTCCAGGAAATTTTCTTCTATAAGCTACAAGTTCAGAAGTGGGCAGAAGAAATATGAAGCAGGCCGTCAACAATACCTGCTATAGCAATGAGGACAAACATCTCCAGAAGTGATCTTTGCCTTCTTGGAAGTGATGTTCCAAGGTAAGAGGTTTACATCAAAATGTAGTGCTGCAGAGAACCAGGAGAGAAGAACCCAGGCATTCTGCAGTGTGGCTGCTGCGCAGGAGGTTATCACCCTCCACCTTCACTGTCAGGCACACAGCCTGACAGCATATTGCTTTACACCTTCATGAATAATTTAAATGCTTCATGTTCATATATTAAGGACACATTTGCTTTAGCACCCAAGTAGCAATGATTCTAGAAGAAAATGTGCTGCCCTATCTTGAGATCCAGCGCTTTATGTTCTCTCTATTCACATTTTTTTTTTTTTTGCCACAAATACAACATTCTTACAAATGTCAGGGCTGGAAAAAGTTTACAATAATATGGTACATGAAGGTCAAACTGAATGTAAAGCAGTCTTGGAAATCAATCAAATGTTCCTCTTATAAGGAAGTTACTGGCCATGCATCCTCATCATTGGGAAGAGTGATGAAGTTGGAGGTAGAGATAGACGGGACTGCACCCCTCTATTAAGAAAGGAATTACTAGCAAGTCACTGTATGTCAACTGGTAGACAGCTTGTACCCATCAGCTCTTTCAGATGAGTGGATAGGTGTCTGTTTCTGTGCAGAAAGCCACCTTGACTCAGATCAAATCTTTATTCTCTTCTCAGGGTAGCCCACATCAGGTGACTAAGCAAAACAGGTAAAAATCAGGTAAAAATGCTCAGTCTCCTTGGGAGAATAGTGACAGTCAAAACTTGATCCGGGTCCATTTGGGCTTTGTTGAACCTGCTCAGAATTCAACTTCTCCTTTAGTCCAACATTACTTCTGTCCTTTTCCTTCCAGAGTTATTGATCTGGATAAATATCTCATACCCTGAACTCCATTTCAGCATCTGCTTCTGGAAATTCCAATTCTATGAGGAAATGTAGGGCAAGCTAATATTTTAAAACAAACAGAATCAAGTTACTCAAAGAAAGTGATAGCTATAATGAAGGATAAAAAATTAATAATAATCCTGGCTCAATATTTTAATTCAATACCTAATGGCAAATATCTGAAGAGACTAAGTAAACTGCACCGCATGGCAAAGACTTTAAGTAGAAGAATTAGTATTCCATTTCAAGTAGATCAATACATTTAAATTGTAGTCCCTGAATGTGGATTTTGGTATATACTGTGAAGGAAGGTAAATGACAACCAAAATATAATCGAAATTTACTTAATTTAGGGACACTTGAAGAACTTCTCATAATATATTTGTTATACTATATTATTTTGAGTGATGGAATTGGGCTTAATTTTAAATATTACTTTATAACTTATACAGCTAATAAGTGGTATTTTCAGAGTTTTAATCCAGTATTTCAACAGCTAGGTGGGAGTCTTTCATTCTATCATTCCATCAATTTAAAAGAGAATGGTGGCCTATCAGCCAAGAGTTGAAAAAAATATTGAATATGAAAGTTAGATGCAATAATATTATTTTACACAGAATTTTAACTGAGTGTGTACCACAGAAAATATTTTCAGTTTATGACCCATATGAAGCTCAAGCTCTCCAGAGATGGAATTTGCTAAGCCAAGTTTCTATCAAATGTTCAAGGGTGATTCTTAGGCACATACTAAAGTGGATAGCTATTGTTATCTAAATTGATTTATTTGGTGTTATTGAAAGAAGAGTTAAGTCAATTCAGGTGAGAGATTATTGACACACTGATATAAGAAGAGCTGAATTGTTTTAATGGATATGAGTATCTTAATGAAGTTACTAAAATGTTTATCTATAATAAAAAGAAAAATCAGTGGGAAACCACGTATTCATGGTTGTAGAAGCATGTTCAGGTCTTATCTGCTTTACTACTTCAGTGCAGGCTAACGTCACTTTCAACTGCCAATGACAGATGGGTATGGTGTATAACTCAGGATATAATCTTGGATAACATTGAGAAATACATTTTACACTGATTCACAGACTCTCCACCTGACAAAAGTTGTGGCTGGCTTGATAACCCCATCTGCATTGCCTGACTCCCTTTCTAAGTTTTACAATCTCTTTATTTCTCAAATAAAATACTTGTAGAATCGCTCTTAAAACAAGCCAGACTTGTTTTTTTTTAATTAAAGAGCCTATTTGCAATTTCTATATAAAAACATTACATAAAAATACCAAAATTTAATTTAATTTGGAAAATAAACCTCTCAAATCTCATACTCATGTCATATGGTATTTTCTGTCTATTTATTTTTAATTATTCACCTGAGGACAGTTATGAGTCATATTCTATCTTCTCTCTATGTAAAACAATGGTATTCATCAATAACATAAAATAACATAAAAGTGTTGATTGAATTTTCTTCTCAGTGTTGAAAATTTTATTTATTTATTTATTTTACACACACATATATATATTTTTTTCAGACTTCTATTTTGTGATTGTTTCATAAGAACCATATCAAGAATGTCTATGCATTTGGTCTGTTGTGAAATCTTAGAAGAAATTCTGTCAATCTGACACTATAAATTGGCCAAAACAAACAATTAAATAAAGTGGAATTTTAAATCTTTTTTTTTCTGGATTATTTTATATTAAGTACTTGAATTCTGAGAAAGAGATGACAAAATAAGAATATATGATTTATCTCATGTTTACAAAAATGTCCTATCTGCACATGTCCAAAGTGGAAACTTATCAAATAGATGCTCACATACACATGAACACACAGAAAGAACAACAAAGGTCCCCTATGATCCTGGAAATATAAATAGATAGCACATTTTGGTTGATTAATCCCAAATTTAAGTTTTGTCAGGGCTTTGAATTTGAACTACAGTATAACAATATACCCCAAAATACATTTTGGATTCAATTTGTTAATTCCTTGTCTTGTTAATTAGCAGTAAGATTTTGAATTCCTATTTGAAAATCAGTCTTCATAAATGCCTAAGCCTCAATTGTATATGCAAATTCCACACATTTTCATACTGCTTGGAATAACTGCATATGCAAACAGGTAATTTGACAGTTAATGATTCATTTGCACGTGCAAACCTACAATTTTAACATACAGATGCCATTTGGTAGATGTAAATAATATTCCATGTGGACCCTATTCAGCAGTTCTCTTTTTTGTTCTTTTTAAAGAAACCAACATTTAAACACTTTTTTTTTTCTTCTCATTGCAGAAAGTCTACTAATATTCCAGAACTAGTCAGGCAGAAAAATATTTTTAAATTATCAAAATGCTTGAAAAATGTTTGCTTGTTTTTTTTTTTTGTTTGTTTGTTTTTTGCCTGATTGATCTTCAAGAAAACAAAATTTGGCCATTTTAATCCCAAACTTAGAGCAAACCCTAAATATATTCATGTGATGCTTGCATATGTTTGATTAGAAATATAAAATCATCATGCAGCTGACTTTGTATTTATCATCTTAACACTTTTCAACCTGAAATAACATAAAAGCTTTTTTCTTCAAAAGACCAATATTTAAAGGGTGTTGATTTATGTAAATCAATAATTTATCAACTTGCTATCTTTCTTGCTGCCAGCCAGATGCTTCTCCCTTTGCTCGGCCAGACAATGTCAGCTGCAACACATAATGGCCTCTGCTTCGTGTAGAAATAAGAGCATAAATATTTTAAAAATCCTGCTACAGGAAGTAAGGAGGGTTGGGGTGGGGGTGAGAGATTTTACTGGTTTATTGTGAGAGAAGAACAAGTCTACATATTTTATGGGTTGGTTTTATCAGAAGTGGAGGCAGGGACGTCTCTTAGCCTGATTTTTATCTTCTAACAAGACTGACAGACCAAAGTCTTTTCATAGCAATTTGTTGAAGACATCTGGTGAAGCTTTCTAGGGGATGAACACACTGCAGAGTGTTCCTCTGGTATCAGTTGGCATGGCAACCAGTAAAAGACTATTCAACATCAGTAGGTTTCAAAAAGGTTGAGGCCTAGTTGAAAATCCATTTGGGCTCCTACCTGCAAAATTCTTTTGAAAATGCACTAAATCTTTTCTTAGGGCTCTAGAGACTGAACCAATATGTACAACTGTGGCACCTTCAATCTTAAATAATTTTCAAAACATGGGATTAATGATTCCAGTCACCAGAGGTATTACAGAAGATAGAGAATTACTGGCACTGTGCTGGAGAGGATATTAGTTGAAATATGGTTGTTGTTTCTCTTTGTGTCTTATCATACAGGAAACAAAGTGCTATTTTTAATTTCTATAAATTTTAAGTTAAGAGGATAAAATGAATAGAAGAAAATCTTTGCAGGTTATTTTTAAAATCAAATATATTCTTCCTAATGAACTATATAAGATTTTTAATGAGGAAAGTAAAAAATTGATTTTAAAACATTTATATTAACATATGGTTTTTCAAAAATTATTACTATTTTATGTGAGAAAATTCTAGTGAAAAGACATTTTAAATAATGTTCTTATAAACGAGGCTAACAAATATATTTGATGTCAATGAACTTTAAAGTCTTTGAAAGTCAAATAACCACTAACAAAGTCTCTGTACCAATCCAATTTTCATAAATGGCAACTAAACTCACATAACTTTAATCTGAATAAAAATTTCTTCTGATATTTTATTGAAACACTTGCATTCCATTGCAGATTGAAAGCTCGAATTCTAAAATTTAATGAGGAAAATAGAGAAATTTTTAAAAGTATATTTTAAATGTATATAAGGAAAATAAATAGCACATTATTGCTACATTATTACTCTATGATTTGAACTTAAGTATCTCATTTAAGTTAGCCACTTGACAGAGGGTAGACTTCAAATTTTTTTTTTTTTTTGATACCAGGGATTGAACTCAGGGGCATTTGAGCACTTAGCTACAACCCCAGCCCTATTTTGTATTTTATTCAGAGAGAGGGTCTCATGGAGTTGCTCAGCACCTAGATTTTTTTTGCTGAGGCTGGCTTTGAACTCTGGATCCTCCTACCTCAGCCTTCTAAGCCACTGGGATTACAGGCGTGTGCCATCGCACCCAGCTTCAAAGTTAATTTTTAAATACAAGTGTGTTATTTAAAACTCTGTGAATGATATTGTTCTTGAATGAGTGTATTCTCAATGGCCCATACAACTTGGGCACGGGAGCCTAACAATAACCACCACTGCCACAATATTTAGAAGAGACCTACATCAGTACCATGTAATTCTAGTTCTGTTAACCTCCGACAGTGTGGCACAGCATGCTCTGAGTTGTTTGAAATCATGCCCCAAAACATATTCAAAGCAGAGTTTATTTGTAATATGTACAAATAATTCTGATTATGTTACATCTTGGTGCCTCAGAGGCAATAAAATATTTTCAAGTGTTGATTTAGTCAACTACAGGGAATAGGAAGTCAAAAGATTTGGGTGCTTTTCCTGGTTCTCAACCTGATTTGAAAGTCAAGCATCCCTCTCTCCTTCCAATCTCTTAAATTCTCCCTCAGGAGAATGGATGAAAGAAGGATACCCTTGTAGCTGTCGCAGAACTGTGGTAAGTAAGATAATTTTTATGGAACCATTCTAAGTATAAGATGCTACTGCTGCTAATAAAGTAAGGCATGCTTGGAATTCAATTTTTAGCATAAAATATTCAAAATAATCAATAAAATTAGGTTTGAAAGCATTTAGGAAATTTAATATTTTAATAGCTTCCCTCGATAAGCACTGAAAAATCAGCATTTTCTTCCTGAATCTAGTAGCAAAAGTTGGTTCTTCCAGCCTTTTTTTTTTTCTTTATTGCTCTTTCTCATTCTCTTGTTTGCCTGAAAATTGCTCAGGTATTATTGACTGTTTTGCCCATTTGAAAAGACTCACCCTCCGCATTACATTGATACCATGCTCATTCGTTTTCTGTAAGCCAGACCACAGTCGTCGATCAAATTATGTAATGTGTGCATATGAATATGGCATAATGAATTCCACTATTATGTATAATTATAATGCATCAACAAAAAAATTTCAATGATTTTTAAAGCATGCCTTAAATACCAAGCACTATGCCAGGGTCTTGATCCATGTTATCTCATTTGTTCACCCCATTGGCTCCAAAAGATAGGTGATTATTGTGCCTTTTTTACAGACAAGGAAACTGAGGCCAAAAGGGATTAAGGACTTTTAAAGCACAAAAGCTGTAAAGCGATTGAAACCTCATTCCATCTATTCCCAAATTTGAACATATTTGGGCAAATCCAACGGGCCAAAAAAGGGTTTTTTTGTCATATTTATTCAAATGAGAAACTAAATATATAGAGAGATCAATGAATAATTTATAGGTGAAAGTTAGAAGTAGAAATCTGTTCTCAGACCCTGCTCTAAGTTTCCAAACTGACTCACAAAGCAAGTCTTAAAAGCTCCAGTAACCTAGACCCCTCCCTATTCAGGCATTTGAGAAAGCTGGTCATTGCTCTCAGAACACAAAACTCTCAAGTTAAACTTCCATGGCAAATGTCGGGGTAAGTCTGCCCCAGCGCTTTCCACTTTCCACTGTGAAGACATAAAGCAACAAATACTGGCAACAAACGACACACAAGCTTTGATTCTCCGGCTCTGTCCTTTTTTCATTCACCAGGCCTTTGCAAATGTCCCCCACCTCCAACCCAGCAGATGTATTCTTCTTAACCTTCAGGTCAATGGATTAAGAGACAAAGAATGGGAAGAAATAGACAATTAGCATGACATATGAACTTAATTTAAATGGACAAAAATAAATTTTTAATTAGAGCATATGTTGCATATGCGGCCCCAAGGAACTGTCAGTTGTGCTTTGTTTCTTGCTAAACTTGTTTCAGACTGTGCAGCAAGGACTGAGTCCATCACCAAAGTGGGAAAGTTCTAAAAGTCAAGAGGCTTCATCTAGGATAGCAGGAACATCTTGTAGCAAAATGACAGGTGTAGCTCACCAATGAAAGTTTGGCTGGAAGAGATATTTATAACACAACCTGGTCCCACTCCATCACATACTGGTACTTGTGCTGTGTTATTCCATCGTGGGTTCAACCACCACATGCACAGGATTATCTGTGTTCCAAACCCATATCTGAAGATTTATCTTACACTCAAATTTACTCTTCCATCCCATACTCTTTATTATTTTGGAAAATAGTAGCATTATTTATGTCAGTATTTTAGCAATTTACAACCAATGAAATCCACACAACATATTTAGCTTTCAACCAGTGGGAAGAAGACAGTGTAGGCATGAGCCAAAACACAATAGATCAGGAACAAAAGGGTGGGTCATGTGTCAGCCCTAGAAAACTCAATGATGACAAGGGTCACATAAGAAATTGAAAGCTCCCTGGGTAGCCATGCAAAAAGGGATTGCAATTTACAGTGTGGGAGGGAATTTCTTAGAGGCTGGAGTTTGAGCAGCCACATGGATGCCCATCAGATATGTAGAAATGTGGAGACAGCATGTGTACTGCTTATGAAAAGCACAATCAAGAAGAGCACAAAAGCTTTCAGGGGTCTTCAACATCTTCCTGGAGGTGTTTTTATCTAAGAGAAAAATTCAAGAATGTGTGAGTTTTACCCAGGGAAGCAGGAAGGGTCAGTCTTTCTGAAAGAAAATATGTCATAATAGTAAAACAGTTTCCTCTTACTGGATCAAATTTGTTACACTCTGAGTTAGATGAGGTTTTATTATCACTTCTGACACATGCAAAGCCTTACCCTAAAGTAAAATAATGAAATATTCTTGAATAAATTCCATACTTAGTAGTAACACCCTCTGATGGAACTTGAGCAATTAACTCAAGTGGTTGATCTTCAGTGAAAATGGATCAAGCTTTATGAAGAAGAGCAGCAAAAATGTTGAACAGCAAACACTTAGCTGAACCTCCAATATCCCCAGCACTGAGATCTAGCTGGGAAATTGAACACAAGTCAGTTCATGGCCCTTTAGCTGAGTTTCCTATTTATAAAAGTATCTTTAAGATCCTATCCATCTTTCTGGATTTCTATATAATTGGCGGGTGGTGTTGATAGGGGCTGACCTCTTTTGCACAAAATTGGAGCCATACTCATATTGCTTTATTATTAATCATTTCTCAACTAAATAAATAACTATAATTTCATCTGAGATTACTACATATTTTTTCTACTTCAACATAACTCATTCTAATGACATACTAGAGAATTGACTTTTGTTTATTTTTCTTCATTTATAAAAGGGGCTGGGTAGCAGAAAAAATCCATTTCCTACCTCTTTCTTAAGTTCACAATTTTGATTAATTGAATTAATTTGTTTTGAAATATAAATAAATTCATTTACCCTTCAATCAATCAATCACACACACACACACACACACACACACACACACACACACGCATGCATTCATTGATTAGAAGCCTCAATATCCTTTTCACAAAAATTAGAGAAAGCCATAAAAATAAATTTAAAGTTAAATCCTGGTTGCACACTTGACTCTTAACAATAAAGAATATGTCACCTTCACACTTTTATAAATTAGGGACTACTGTTAGTCTATTTTGAGAATCGCCAGAGCTGGAAACCCATAATTTTACCATTATATTGAATGTCTTTAATTCCAGTTAATTATACCAAGGTTGAATTTCAAACTATATTCTCGTTTGGTTTGTTACAAATTTAGTAATAGGAATTTGATTTTTATATAGTTAAACTATTTAAACCCAAAGAATACAGAAGAAAAAACTATCTGACTTTAATCAACAAAGATTTATCAGGTAACAAGCATGTTATCATTGTACTATGTGCTGGGGATGTAAAAGGAAATAAAACCATGAGACTTCCCTCCTCAGAGGCACTGCACTAGGCGCATAGAAAAGGACCCCTAACTGCATCCCATCCACAGCAGCACAGTGTCCTCAGGGCTAAGGGAGCATGAAATAGGAAGTGACCTGTTCTGTCTGAGAGGTCAGGGAAAGGCTTCACAGGGGAAGTGATATCTGAGCTGCTGATTTAAAGGATGGATGGGTCTCAGTTGGATGGAAAAGGGGCAGTGGAAAGAGAATTCCAGGGAGAGGGAAAAACAACTGACTTGAGGCAATAAAGTCTTTTTTGGAAGTAATAGGAAAGAATATGAAGGTTTACTGTAGAATATGCACTTAGACAGATTTATGACCTTATTGTAAATACAAGGAATCCCTTATAAGGAATTTTAGATTTATTCTAACAAAATGTGGAGAAAGGGTAAGAATAGTTGACAATGGCACATAGTGCCACTATGGAAGAAGAGTTGAAATAAGATTTTTTTCCCCCTGCCCTTAAAATTTGATGCCATTATCTCGAGAGCAAGGATAGAGAAGACAGTGGGGAAAGAATTGTGGGAAAAAAAATTTAATATTGAGACTGGTTTGCATTTCTCTTTCTTTCTCTCTCTTTTTTTTAAATTAATAGGGGTTTTTTCTGATCCCAGTGCAGTCCACTAGGAAATAACAGGGTTTAAAAGATAATAATCAATGGCCCCACCTTTAAAGAGATGGAGTCGAAATAGCATATAATATGTGAGTGAAATGTAAAGAACAGGAAGAGCAGCATACCCACTAGAGAGGGTTTCCTGGAAGACAGTTCTCAAGCTAAATCTGAATTAATCAAAATGATCAACCACAGAGAATCTGTGTGAGCCTAAGCCATTTTCATTTCTTCAAGTCTCGATTTGTTCGTTTGAAACAGGGGGCATCAGGCTGCATCGATGGTTTCAGCATTGGCTGCACATTAGGATCAACTAGGGAGATTTTTAAAACTATCAGTGCTTGGAACCTACTGAAGACCAATATTAAATCAGTGTCTTTGGGGGTGTGATTCATGCCTTGGTAGTTATTTAAGGCTCCCCAGGTGACTCTAATGTGCAGCCAGAGTTGAGGATCACTGAATAAGGTGATCTCTGAGGTCATTCTCATTTGTGAAATAGGTACTCAAGACTAGCCTAAGTAGAAAATGTGAAGATCAGAAAATATGTTTAATAGTGAACACTTCCCATTCCTGTACCTCAAACCTATTGTCCCCATGCTTCCCTGAAAACAATGCTAAGGAAGTACCAGGTTCTGCAGATTTTACCCTATCTCTAATAGAAAATCTGGCCATCTTTGGGCTGGGATGTACTGAAGTGGCAAAGCACATCCTTAGCATACATGAGCCCTGGGTCCCATCCCCAGTACTGAAAACAAACACAGAACTGCCTTTCTCACATCCACTTCTCTCAGAGAATGGCCTCTTCTAAGAAGCCATCTATGGATTCATTTTCAATAAAAGTCTTTCTCAATTTGCCTTTTACCATTTTTTCCCTTCACAGTCCTTAATTTTGGGCAAAAGTCTATCTTCATTGACCCTTAATTCTTCTTCTTTACTCATGACCTTTATTGTTTGTAATTTACAGGTACTTCTATCTAAACTTTATCATATTTTCCAAACTTGGTTAGTCTCTTTCTGTCATTTTGAAATCTTCTGAGATTTCACTTTCCTAATGTCAGTGTTCTCTAAACTATCTGTATTGTTCATATGTGCTTAATTATTCCTTTTATGTAAGATACATTATTATGGTCTAAACTATTATTCAAATATTCTGTCATCATTTATCTTATTTGAAAAGAGTTAAATAGAAGGGAAAATTACATAAACAATTTTTAAAAAGAAAAAAAAATAGGAAATTTAATTAAATAGGTATAGTGGATAAAATCATTTTTAACCTGCAAGGAACTATAGAAAGGTAATTTGTATTTTATTCCTTTAGTCTTTTATTTGACATATATTTTTTGAGGCTTTACCAATTGACTAATTCTATTTTATGTGTTGGAGATTTGTATAAAAAATATGCTTAGAAAGAAGGAAATGTGTATTTTTACATTGTATTGGAAAAAATAAGGGAAGTATGTATGTGAAAGAGAGACAGAGACCATGTAGCCATGAACTCAATGATTATCATCCATAAAACCTGGTAAGACCATAGGTAAAAGTGGAAGGGAGTTATCATATAAGAAGGGTGAACAGAGAATGTCTCTTTGGGACACGTTCATGTCCTTACTGGTTTGTTACAATATTTGCACAGGCTTAGACTAGTTCATGTAAGCTCCTCTTCTTATTCTGGAAAATAGTAAGAATATATTATTCCTTTTCAGAGAAAAGCTAAATTGAGTTATGATTATATTAGAGTACCAACAAAGCAAGATAACTCTATTGTACTGACTTTAAAATAGGCCATTTTGGCTTCTTATATGTCTGAAACTTCTCCCAATCTGTTCTTCCACGTTTGATTAGTAGTTTATTATAGACCCTGAATTTGGTTTTGAAAGATAAATACTTAAGTGACTTAAAGTTTCTGGTAGATTTTGTATGTGCACACACACTCTCTCACATACACATACTAACAAATGACTTACCTTTACTAGGATTTTTAAAAAGTTTGTTCTTGGTGACCTTTGCCCATAAATATTTCAGACTACATGTAATTAAACCTCAATTTGAATAAGGCATCAAAAAGTTTAAATTGAAACAGAAATAAGAAGATTAAAAAAAATCAAGAATAAAGCAGGATGGTTAATTTTTTTTTCTTCTACATATTTGCAATCTCCAAAAGAAATGCCAGGCAGGATAATAGAGTAGAAAAAAATGAGATAAATAGTTCTAATATGTTTCTTCCATACCCAGGTGTATAGTATAATTTAAACTTGATGTAAAACCTCTGGCTAGTTCTCATAAAATCAAGTTTGGTTTGCCACGCTGTTGCTGACAGGAAATGTCATTGCTAGGAAATAAGGCATCAGCACCTCAGAGACAGATGAGAAGGGGCCCATGTGTAAACAAAAAAGACCTTTGCCCTAGGTGAATATGTGTGATTTCTTGGAGTCTGTTTGTGTCCTTTTAGGCTAGAAGTGCATAGAACTAATTTTAGGAAAAAGTATTCTCTTCCTAAAAACAATGGGGCACATTATAAGAAAAAAAACAGTAGTGATGTGAAGAAATCATAAGGGGAAGGAAAAAGAGTCAAATTAGTATACTCTTTGAGATATTGTAGTGATATTTTTCCAGACTCATTGGCAATTAATATGTAGCCAAGGGTCATTTTTGCATAATGTATAATATTGAAACACACTTGAAAAAAAGTTTACATATGCATGTATGTCTATTATTTTAATGTACACCTATGCTATATATAAGAAATTTAGAGTCTTTCAGTCAGAAACAATGGGAATGTTTTATTGTGAGAAAAAAATAGTAATTTCCCTCTTTCTATGTGTGCATATAGTGTGAATTACTTAAATTGACATATGCTGCTATAAATTCTATAAAATCATTAGAAAATGTAGGCTGGAAATTTTCAGGTATGTATATACATACCATGTATTAGAACACATATCTGATCAATTTATATTTTGTATGTCTTACCTAGGGATTTGTTCTTGGGTAAAAAGGGTTACAGAGTCCATTAGCTGATCTGAATTTATGACAATAAATCCCTTGATGTTCAGCTATGACAGGAATTACTCTCCTCTAATGAGTAATAAATGTGGATAAGTCATGTGTCTCATTGGATTACTGGCTGAAATTACATTTAGAAGATGGCTAATTGTCTAAAATTTATCCAAATTCAATACAAATTTTATTGCTACTAATTGCCTTTTCAGGCTTTGGAACATTAAACGTATTTAAATGTATTTGTCATAGCACTCTATGCATATGTAATGCATGACTAGCATAGTCACTACTATCCAATTTATACTTTTCAGATATTTTTGTAATTGACATTAGATCATGTGATTTTTAATATAATTTTCCATTTTTTAGCATTGTGATATTTTGTATTTTTAAATTAAATGTTTTTGCAATGATTGGTCTATCCTCATTTTTCAGCAGTTTTCACACAATTGAATTGGATTATCAGTATTACCTAGTAGAATGTATTGTAACATCTGTTAGTAATTTTGTAGGTTTATTTGCATTGCTATTCTAAGTCCACTGAACTAACTTACCTAGATCCAGCAAAGTAAACTAGTGTTTCCAAAATTTACTTATCTTGAAAATAAGTTCTTACATGAAATTTCATCTAGGATGTGTGATATTTATTAAAACATTTTAGATCATAAAGAATACATAATTTTAGCAAAGTAAATTGGAAATTATAGCTAAATAGAAAGTACATAGATTTATATAGACAAAAGATTTATATAGGAAATTTGAAGTTTTTCCTTTATTAAAAAAATCTCCTAAAATAGTAGAAGAATAGACATTCAAAGGGGTTTTGGCTGATATCATTTGTAATGAAATATTCTTTATAGTGTAAAGGACAATGTAGAAATGATTACATGGAGAGAAGAATAAAAGATAATAAAATGATAGAAGTAAAGATATATTTTCCTAACTAAAATTTTAATAAAATAACAATTCTAAATCAAATGATAAGTTGATCATATCTTTCTACTCCAAGAACATAGAAACAATGGTTAGAATATTAAAAAATATTAATATATAAATGGATTTTCATATTGAAAAGGAATGGCTGTGGATCAGAAGAAGAGAAGGAATCCTTGGTGCAAGCAAGGACTGTAGCTGCCCTGTTCACTGGAAGCCACACCTTGGACAAGTGTTGCTTGTTTTTATTCTTGGTGAAGATGGGACTGGAAACATACCCTGGATGGTCACAGATACAGAGCCCAACATGAAACCTATGATGTCACTCTGGTCCATAAGGAGGACATGGAACTCCATCTGCAGAGGCTAAGGAAGAGGCAGAATCACACAAAGAAAATAAAATCCCATGCTGTGTTGTCCCTGGGACTTCAACCTAATCTACCTGTGTGGTAGATCTGAGTGCCCGGTTACTTTAAATTCTCATACAGAGAGAAACACCCTGCAGAAAACTCTCTTGGGAAAATAAACTGAGTAAAATAAGTTCCAAACCACATGAGGAGCTCCATTAACATGAAAGAGAATTATGAAACTGATAATCTTAATGAATGCATATCCAATAAATGAAATAACTTGGAAATAACCTTAACAGAGAATGTTCAAAATGTCTATAGCTCTAATTTAAGGAATACTTACCATTGTTTTGCCAGCCATTTCAAATATCTATATCATCTTTATATAAGTTCCCATTCTTAATTTTTTCTGTGGTGTTGTAGTTGTTTAATCCTTGATTAGCTGTGACTTTTTTTTTTTTCATTTTGAGTATCTAGGTGTTTTTCTTCACATAGGTAAATTTCATCCTTCCTCTTTATGGGCAGATAATACAGTGTCTGATCACTTTAAGCAAGGAAGGCTATATGCAGAGGTCTGTGAGAGGCTGTGTAACTATTAGTACTAGTGAGGCTTAATCCATTTCTGGTTTGCCGTTGATCCTTCGGAATTTCAACCACTGTGTTAAAGATCCCACCCACAAAATAAAAATACTCTACTTTTTAGACTTTCTCCTTTGTTTTTTGACTTGCAACCTATGCAAATTTTGTGTTTGGGAAATGTCTCAAAGAAGTGTTTGTTGTGGGTTTCTGTACCCTCTAAGTCTTTTCTAAAGTCTTGGTTAATTATCAAACCTCAATAGAAACTCTATTACAATTTTTGATGGATTTGCAGAGGAGTCTCTAAGAATCAGTCTCAGACACTGATTCTCCAGATTATCCACTGAAGCCTATTTCATCTTCTGTTCTCTCTTCCTGTCTGGCTTTAAAATTTAACCTTTACTTTAGAATCTACTGAAAATTAATACTTTACTATATAGAGACCACTGTTCCTTACATTTTGAAAAATATGTGGCATTTTTAAGAGTTTTTAACTATACATAGTAGAAAAGACCTTTGTTCATTTTAATAGCTTTCTACTCTTCCTTTGAAATTTCAAAATATTGCATAATTAAATTTAAAATAATACAGAGACATTAATAAAAGGAGCAAACATAAGGAAAATCAGAACAAAACAGGAAAATAGAAAAACAGATACAGTAAAAAAATCAAATTCCAAATGATAATTAAGAAATAGTTTTAAATGATGATTAAAAATGATAACTACAAAGGACAACAAAGACAACCTAAATATTTGTAAAGTTTGTGTTCCTAAAAGGAAAATCAGAAAAAAAAAAAATAAAATAAAGCTAATAAATTCACGAGACACAAAAACTTTACTTGGCCAAATAAATTCTCAAGCCATTAATTTATTTAGAGATAATTTAAAATACTTGTAAAGATGAAAACAATTATTCCTATAAAACAAAAAATGAGGGTGCTTGGCACATCTTTTATAATGTTACATGCCAAAAACAATGAATTAACTAAAGAGAAAATTTCATCACTCATTTTTAAAAAATTTTTGTGAACTAATTATAGGCTAAGGCCATCAAAACATACATGATTTCTAGAAAGATTCAGAAAGTATTCTACCTAAACATTTTTCCTGAATAAGGTCTCAAATATTGAGCATAACCACTCAGGAAAGAAGCAAAATAAAGAAGTTGAAGTGGGAAGGCCATGATGGAAAGGGGCTAGCCGTGATCACTGAGTACAACCGTGTGTTTACTTAATTTTAAATTAACACTTAAATCCTGTTCTGAAAGAAGATGAATGTTATAAAAGTAAAGCAAATTGCACGTCTGTCTGGATCTGGAATCTCTAAGTGAATGAACAATACTGGCAAAATGGGTGAGTAGAGTAGAAAGACTCACATAAACCGAATGAATTTCAAAACAGTATTTCATTCATGACCAGAAAGTGGGAACTAGGGTTTAATCCTCAAAGCCAAAGGCCAATGTTCTCTCTAATAATTCAGATTCTAATACACAATAAGGGGTGGAGGGAGAACAGAAGTTCATTGGATTAGACAAAGGGAAAAGAAGGGAAGGGAGGGAGGATAGGAAAGGGAAAGCAGCAGAATGAATGGGACATAACTGTCCTATGTTCATATAGGAATGCACCACAGTGAAACTCCACATAATGCACAAACCACAACAATGGGATCCTAATGGAATAAGTTATACTCCATGTATGTATAATATGTCAAAACACACTGTCATGTTTACCTAAAAATAATAAATATTTTAAAAATTTAAAGAAGAAGAAAAAAATGTAATGAAAGAGGAGTCAATAAGATATGGGCAATCAGGATCTATTTTAATCACATCAGCATAAAAGATAGAAAAAAAACACTTCATTCAATTTATGATTTCTGAAAATAAAATAGTCCAACATATAGATTGAGAAAATAAATATTAAGGGATTAACTTTTCCATTATAAATTAAAAATTGGGCTTCAATTATAACCCCAAATTCAGTGGTATGCTATAATATTCAGTCTTAGTATAAGAGATACATTTAAAACAAAAGTTTAAAAGAAAGGCAACAGGCAGGGCTCATTGTTCAAAAAACAAAGTACATGGGTTTTATTTCTTCATATCCTACCTCTGATGGGCAAGGAAAGAAGGGTGAAGGAGTTGTTTCTTGTTAACAAAGAGGAATATTATCATTGCAAGTAAAGAAAGAAAAATCTACCCTTTAAGGACAGATTGATTACAAATAATAATAATAATAATAATTTTAAAAATGTTAAAGAAAAAGTAAAATAGTGATTTTAATAAGTTAGATAAAGGAGAATTCCTTTTTTAGTATTATTTTTAGTTGTAGTTGGACAAATACCTTTATTTTATTTATCTATTTTTTGTGGTGCTAAGGATTGAACCAAGCAGCTCACACGTGCTAGTCGATCATTCTACCACTGAGCCACAACCCCGAGCCACAACCCCAACCCTCAAGGAAAATTCTTAAACCTTAATAATACAGTGCATGAGACAAACAGCATTGTAGTCTCACAAATAATTCTTTAGCTTTTAGGTTTTTGTGGGGTCATCCTAAACTTTTTTTGGAGGCTATGCTGGCAAGAAAAGTTTAACAGAAACGTATTATCTGAATTTGCTGTTATCATGCTTTGCCAGATAAAGTCCATAGTGAGGACAATGTGTGAGCCAATATAAAGTTTGGGTAGTTTCCTTGTTTAAGTGGCAATTTTCAAATGATAATTTCCTTATTTCTCTAACAAGTAGGAATATTAATTTGTGTGTCTTCAAACCTTGACATATGTAGTTATATTATGCAACACTAGGTAACAGTGACCGAAGGCTAGCAAAAGTTAATTTATAAAACATCTGAAAACATATGAAATTTGCATGTGTGTGCCTGCACGCTTACACACACACACACACACACACACACACACACACACACACAAACACACTAATAAAATGGCAGATAGAAATTGTAAGTAGGAAAGAGAATGAATTTAAAGGGGAATCTTAAAAGAGTAGAGAATCTAAAAAAAAATGTAAATAAAGGAATTTAGCCAGTATCTAAATATATTCTGCTTTCTAATACTATTTCTTGTTTAGAAGGATAAAAATTCCACTGGTAATACTATATATAAAATATTTTTATTTGCTCTTTCTTTTCAGTTAATACATACCATTAAAAACTTTGATAAATAGGTTTGGAATTTCTGCTCTTTGGAGTCAATTTTGGGGATTTTTTGGTAAAATACTATTATAAATAAAGTACAAGAGAAGAAATAGAGAATTCTAAATGTTGGGATAACACATAATTTAACACATGGCTTGAAGTGATAGTAAACTGCACAAAATATAAGAATGAATAAGACTGAAGATTAAGGGAAGAAAATAGGGACTAAAAAAAAAGAAGTTTTTTTTTGGTAGTCGATAGAAACAGGTTGAGTTGCTTAAAGGAGTGGTTATTATAGAAACAAAAGGTCAAGTCCAATGTAATAAAAGCTTTTTGAAATATGAATTTTACTGCAAACCAAAATGTCATGTATTGGCAAACATAAATAATGTGAGTTACTTATAGAAACTTTGGTCAACAGCTTGGTTATGAATCCCAAATGGTGCACAAACTTGAAAAGCACTGTTTCAGTGTAACATGATAAAGAGGGTTAATCAGGAGATAAAATGGGTTTTTTTGATAGTGAAATATGGAACTTAGACACATGTAAAAAGTGGTGAAATGGTAAGTAGCAAATTTCAGTACAAAGGAAAAATTTTCTTCTAGGGAAGAAAATGCATTTAGATCTAATAGAACTAACTCACCTTATATCAAACAAACAGTTATTTCAAGTGCTAAATGTAAAAAAATTAAAACATAGTGATATAATAAGTATAGAGAGCCTTGATATTTTTTACAAAATGAAAAACATTTTAATGGACATAGGGTAATTATGAACATAAAAAGTAATAGGTTAAAAAGAGCAAAATATTAAGTACCAAAATAAAATAAACACAGTAGAAAAAAATTGCTTTGTAAAAGCATTTGTTGTAATTATTGAGGGACATATGCACATAAACATCAACACACAAGCACAAACAGGTACAAAAATGTTATATTGTTTTAAAGAAAAAATTCAGAAACAATAAACATCATAATTATATTTAACATTACTTAAAAGTAAAGAAATTAAAGCAAAAAAAATCTGCCTAATGATATTATTTTTATGTATCAATATGGCAATGCAAAATAATCAGCATTAGTGTTGGTCTAAATGCAGAGAAGAAATATATCATGTTAAAACCTTTAAATATAGTCTTAAGTAAGGTTGTCAACAAAAAGGAATATAGTCATTGCAAGTAAAGAAAGAAAAATGTACCCTTTAAGGACAGGCTGATTAATAATAATAATAATAATAATAATAATAACAAAAAAGTTAAAGAAAAAGTATAATATTGACTTAAATAAGTTAGATCAAGGAGAATTATTTAAATATAAACCTTTAAATATAGTCTTAAGTAAAGAATATCATATTTTAAATATTTAGTGTAATAAAATTCCCCTCCTGAGGGTGAGTGATAGGGAGTATTCATAATAAGGGCATGCAAAACAATCAGCATTCATGATGTTTATTTACAGAAGCAAAACTAGGTCTGCTCTTTGTAGATGTGCCACGTTAGGTTGCATTAGAATATTACGAATAGATGTATTCTATAAAAATGGAACTGTGGGTTATAGTAAAAAAGGGAATATGTAAGACAATTATGGAACAGGTAGGCAGCCTCTCAGATTTAACAGGGGCTATATATTTGAAGACATCAGGAAGTCACTGACAAGTGGTACCCTATGAAATCCAGATGACTGAGTTGGCCAGCTGAACATCCTTTTAGACCCATCTTGCTCTTTTTGATTCAAGCTATGTACATTTTGGGTCTATCATATGTGTGACAATCTTCACTGAAATGATGAAAAGTCCCTTACATGTTCATTACATGGGCTAGAACTCAACGCCTCACACGACACAGGCTCCTAAATCCCTCAGTAAATGAGAAAAGTGCAACTCCCCAAATTGGATTTATTCAGTTCTAAATCTAGTCCAGCTGAGGCGTCTCCTTGTGGTCATGTATCTCACGTGTCAACAGATATAACTCAGAACTGAATACTTGGTGCAAACACCTCTCTGCTATGTTAAATCTATTGTATTAAAACTACACACCAATTAATAGTGTTTAGGAAATTCGGTAGTAGTGACCCACCTTTAGGATGTCTCACATATTAATGTCTACACATTTAGGAATCTGCTTGTCTGACTCTGGTAACCAAAGTTTCCCTCCCTAACACTTCCATAACAACAGTGCCCCCACCCCCATCTCTTACCAGGCTTCACCTTTTTTGGCTTATAACAAAGCTTCCTGGAAGATTAGCCTTTCAAATGTAAATCCTGATCTTCTTGGAGTTCACTTACTTAGGCCCTCTCATCCTCCAAGTGAAAGCTTTATTGCAAAATGCATAAAAGCAGAAACAGTCCAGTACCTTCACTGAAGTGCAGTTCCCTTGATGGCTTAGGAAGTTTTAGAAGTAGTATAGTAAAGGCCTCAGGTCCAATCTGTAATACTCATTCACAAAGCTAGACCTATCTCCACAATAACACCCAGAACAGTGCTATTGATATATCCTGAATTATAATTCTAGCAAGAACTAGAGTAGCACTTGTCTATTCTCTCAAGATAGAGAGACAATAATATTCACCACTAATAAAATCAAAGTAAGGAAAAAAAAAACATAGAGCTTAAGTCTAAGAAAGTAAAAATTTTAAAGAAAGATCCAAGAAATAATTTGAAAAGTAACTTTACTCCAAATATTAAAGAAATTTAAAAAATGGTAGCGAAAGTAGTGAGTGTGCCAATCTGTAGACCTTGTCAGTATCTGATTATGTCTGAAAGGTACAGAATAGTGGAGGTAACTCACCATATACAGGAAAAGATGGAAGTTTTGGAGTGAAGTTAGACACAGTAAGGTTATTTGGCACCAACCTCTGAAGGCTTTAATAGCTCATGGAAGTCCTAATAGGTGCTCAAAGGGGTTGTAATCTATTTCCTCCTAACTTAATGGCAGTTTTATTTCCCCTTTCAAATACTAGAATCAAAAACAAATTAAAAACAAATGTCCAACATATTCAATCATGCATTTCAAAGGATGCATATGTGTTCAATTGAAAAAACATTTTTGAACTATTAGTCTGAGAAACTGTAAGAGGTTCCGTAGAAGCTTAACAAATTCAAAAACTTCCTCAAAAGAAACAGAAGAATTTTTATGTGTGAAGAAAGCACCAAAGATATGTTCAGTAAATTTGTAAAAAGGGCTCAGTGTCATTCAAACAGATTTTCAAAGACTAAATTGAATGCTTTGCCAACACTTATAAACGTTTTTCTCTAAGAAACTCTGAGGTCCAAACAAAAATAGTTTGGCATTCTCCACTTGTTTGGGACACAAAATTTATAAATAAAAATAATATTTATTTATTAGTCATACAAACAGTCTGTAATTTGAGTATTAACAACTTTATTTTACAAGGGAGAAAGTAAAAATCAAAGATATGAACTTATCCAAAGCATTATCTGAACTATGTAACTAATCAGACTTGACTCAAGACTTTCTTCTGTCTAGGACTTTTTCCATTATACTATAGATGACTTATGATACATATCTGTTTGGAAAAAGAGAAAAAAATGAAATAAAAAGCATTATAAACATATTTTTTCTTTGATTCAGAATATACATCAAGATTTTTCATACTCCAAAATAGTGATCCTCAAGGTGTGAGATCAGTAATATTACCATAAACTGGGAACTTCTAGCAACTGCAACTCCACCAAGGCCCATGTTTTTTTTTTTTTAACTACATCCATAAAGAAAATTATTATCTAATTATTAAAATATCATTTTAAATAAGATATTTCAAATAGGCATTTTGTGTATTTAAAAAATAATCAAGAAAAAAATTTAATTTTAAGACTGGTTGAAGCATACCTTATAAGAGTGGAGAATATCAACAATGCAGGATTAACTAATTACTATGGTTTTCACTATAAATTGAAACTTCCATTGTCTGATTTTGTTTTATGTTAAAAGATCATTTGGCTCAAGTTAACTGCTAATTGACAGTGAAAAATTTCAATCATTTTTCAAAATCTTACTTCATTGCTTTTAGTTCATTTTTTCTGAAGCTAAAACACATAGGAAAAATATCATGATAAGAATCCTGATCACAGGTAAGGCATTAACAAATACAATTTCTAGATTATTTACTATGCAAATTAAAACTACACTGAGATTTAATCTCACTCCAGTCAGAAAGGCAATTATGAAGAGTACAAGTAACAATAAATGTTGGTAAGGATGTGGAACTGCAAATTGGTGCAACCACTCTGGAAAGCAGTATGGAGATTCCTCAGAAAATTTGGAATGGAACCACCATTTGACTCATTCTACTCCCAGGTTTATACACAAAAGACTTAAAGTCAACATACTACAGTGATGCAGCCACATCAATGTTTATAGCAGCTCAATTCACAACAGATAATCTATGGAACCAACCTATGTGCCCTTCAACAGATGAATGGATAAAACAATTGTATACACAATGGAATATTACTCAGCCACATACAGAAATGGAATTATGGCATTAGCCAGAAAATGGATGAAAATGTAGACTATCATTCTTGGTGAAGTAAGCCAACTCCCCAAAACTAAAGGCTGAATGTTCTCTCTGATGCGGGGTGGTGGTGGGTATTGGGTAGAGGGAGGGAAGAGTAGAACTTCACTGGATTAGACACAGGGAAATCAAGGGAAGGGAGGGTTAATGGAAATAGGAATGATAGTAGAATGGATTGGACACAACATTTCTATATTTATATATGAACACAGGACCAATGTAATTCTACAACATGTACAACCAGAAGAATGGTAAGTTGTACTCCATATACATATAATATGTCAAGACACATTCTACCCTCATGTATAACTAAAAAGGACATATTAAAAAAATCAAATAACTTTAAAAATAAAAAAATTCTGAAATGTAAACTTTTTTTTCTAACTTCTCTCAATATTTATATTTCTATCAAGTCCAAATAACATAGTGCTATAGATCAAGACTGTGATATACATCTCACTTCAGTTAGAATGGCAGCTATTATGAAGACAAACAACAATAAGTGTTGGCAAGGATGTGGGGGGAAAGGTACACTCATACACTGTGGTGGGACTGCAAATTGGTGCAGCCAATAAGAAAAGCAGTATGGAGATTCCTTGAAAATCTGGGAATGGAGCCACTATTTGACCCACAATGCCCCTCCTGGCTCTATACCCAAAGGACTTAAAATTGGCATACTACAGGGACACAGCCACATCAATGTTTATAGCAGCACAATTTACAATCGCTAAATTGTGGAGCCAACCTAGATGCCCTTCAGTAGATGAATGGATAAAAAAAAATGTGGCATACATACACAATGGGATATTACTCAGCAATAAAAGAGAATAAATCATGGCATTTGCAGGTAAATGGATGGCGCTGGAGAAGATAATGCTAAGTGAAGTTAGCCAATCCCAAAAAACAAATGTCGAATGTTTTCTCTGATATAAGGAGGCTGATTCAGGTGGGTTAGGGAGGGGGAGCATGGGAGGAATAGATGAACTCTAGATAGGGCAGAGGGTTGGGAGGGAAAAGGAGGGGGCAGAGGCTTAACAAGGATGGTGGAATGTGATAGACATCATTATCAAAAGTACATGTATGAAGACACGAAGTGATGTCAACATACTTTATATACAACCAGAGATATAAAAAAATGTGCTATATATGTGTAATAAGAATTACAATGCATTCCATTTTCATCTTTTAAAATCAATAAAATAAATAAATAAATAAATGAAAGACTGTGATATATTATATCTTCTGTTTTTACTAACCACTTGTTTTCATTGTATATATCTAATGAAAAATCTGTAATTAGAATTTTAAAACTTCTTTCTTATGGCCTAATTAAAAAAAATACAGCTTGTTAAAATTCTTGACTCTCAGAACAGCTTATTTCCTTGCTCAAAATTTCCTGTTGCTGTACCAATACATACCCTTTCCCTGATTCAAACCCTTTACCTTTTTCAAGTTGTAACTTAAGTCACTTCCAGAAGACCTTTCCAGATCACATCCACTCAAAGATGCCCACCTTCTTCACATACCTGTACAAGCATTAGTTTTATATGGCATCATTTTGAATACTTCCTTAATTTTTGTGTTAATGTTCTAATTTTCAATCATATTTGAAATAAATCAGCAAGGTATGAAATCAAGTTTACAAATCAGACAGTTTGTAATCAAACTGTCTGACCTTGAATTATTTTGGTCAATCTTTTTTGGATCAATCATCTTTGGTCAAGCTGTGTGATTTTAAGCTATCTTAAATTATTTGTGCACCAATGTCCTCATTTGTAAAGTGATGATAAAGCATCAACATTTTGAAGGTTAAAAACATGTAAATGATTGACAGGTATGTTGATATAAAGACATGTAGGGAAGAACAATGGAATGAAATTTTCAAATCTGAAAAATATCTTAGCTGAAAATTTTTTTTCCATTACCCAGATTTCAAAGCTCATAAATCCCTGATATTTTGTTTTGTTTTGTTTTTCTTCATCTGATTTTTCTTCTCCGCAAAATGGAAATGCTGTCTTCAGTGATGTCAAAAGTCCCTACTAATTATGAAATTTTATTCTTACTTGAGTGGGAATGAAATTGAGTTCCTCCCTCACTTCCTCTGCCTTTTCCTCTTCCTCTTTTTCTTCTTCAAATCAAAATTATAGATTACCCTAGATAATATTCAGAGTTCTTGATGAATTTTCAGAAAAGATCTCATAATATTATGGACTATCCCCTGCCACTGCCCCTGGTCTCACAGACACTGTATTGTCTATGTTCAAACCTTATGTAACAGCTAATTCCTTCAGGCTAAGTCATGCTCAGAATAGATCATGCTGGCTCTTTTAGAATATTTTTTATTTCTGCTTTCATTTGATTTACTCCCTTATTTCCTAAATGCACAAAACAGATAAGTCAAGACATGAACTTTGGGCCTTTGCTACTCAGCATTTACTAGTGAAGATTCCAACTTATTAGGATTAAAAAGACCCCTTCTAGAATTGTCATGGTTTGGCTACCAGATGATCACTGTGACCACAAAATAAAAACAAAAAGTCAAAAATGCCTCCTTCCTAGGTGAATCAGTCATGTGCAGGTCACATAGCTTGGTATTGGAGAGCTGGGTGTTTGTTCTCTCTTGCCTGCATGGCAGGACCTTGCACAGGGCACAGCTGCAGATGTGTGAGTACTGTCCACCAAAGCTCTCTGTATATACTTATACATTTCTTTCTCTTTCATACAAAAAACTGACCTTAACTATGTGTGCTTGCATCATTTCTGTTTTCAAATAAGATTTTCAAAATACAAATAAATTGAGAAAACTTTGGAAATAAATGAGATTTTTTTTTCTCTTTTAATGTTGGGGATCAGACCCAGGATCTCACGCCCACTAGGCTAGCACACTACCATTGAGCTACATTCCCAGCCCAAATGAGAATTTCTTGACAATCATAATTACAAAATGATAAAATAAGCTTTTAGAAATGTTTAACAAGACAGATCTAAACATCTTATCTGAGATCTATGTCAAATAGATTAACTTGCCTATATCCTTCCCTTTTATGATTTGGTTACCCATACATACTTCAATCTGTAGCAGTATCTAAAAGTGAGGGACATCAGATCCAGGTTTGAATGTGCTTCATCTAGCTCCAGGGTCAGGCATTTTTGTAAGTAAGAGGGAGATTTTCAAAAGTAAAATCTCTGGCATTTCATAGTTTCTAGTATAATAATAACATTTTATTTGCATAATGCAGATTTTTTGTAATGAGTTTATTCAATTTTATTACTATATGAAAATTGTTTTAAGAGAGCTCTGAATTCTACATTGCTCCTATAAGAAAGGGTGAAAAATGCAAGAACAGCTACTTGAAATTGAATAAGTATATATTGTGTTATTTTCTGCTTCTATTTCTAAAATATTGCTCCCAGATTCATGTACACATTTGGATAAAATAACTGCACATATTTATTATGTATATTTTAAACAGGAGAAATGCCATTAAAGTCCATGGAGTAAATATATAGTCATTTTGAAAATTATTTATCTGGAAACCTCAAGAGCTTTTTGCTGCTGTTTCATCTGTCAGTTAAATTTGTTTTAGTGGTATAAGTAATAGTTATGTGATATTTTCATATAAAGTAGCCATGAAAATATGTACAATTTCCTTGTAGAAATGATAAAGTAAATAAAGACATTAGAGTATATCCTGTCTTGATCAATGTGGGTAACTCAGCAAGAGACAATTAGTCTTTTTCTTATTCTTCCACATAAAAATGTGCACACTAATTTACCATATTTTATTCGTTTCTAAAAAGTGAATTGTGTATTATATTTTTAAAGTATACAGTTTCATACATTAACAGAGTTGGATTTTAAAAATTTGTAGACTCCTAAAATAATTTATTATTGATATTATCATGAAAAAATAATGAAACAACCTAAAAAGCCCATTGATTTTTTTCACTTTTCATAGATACATAGAGATAAGAAGTAGTAGCAATTTATGCTAAATAAATAAATGTTTGAATGATCAGCACTCCTTAATAATAGCACATATAATTTTCATCTATTATATCTTCCCTTTAAAGATAAAAAATTAGAAAGTGTTAAGTGACATTTTAAATCTTACAGTTTGAAAATCTGTGTAATTAGTCCCTAAAACAATAAGGCCTAGGACTTTTATGAGTTTGTAGAAAATTTTTCTTGGAGGTTCTGTTCTTATAGTCTTCTTTTCTACCAAATTATCTGATTTCCAAACCAGGAATATGCATTAAACATACCCATAAACATCCCTAATGTAAGCATAAAAAAACAATAAAATATTTGTTTTAAAAACGTTAAAAGTTGTGGAAAATAGAAAAGAATCTGCAAATATATAAATGAGGATATTAATTAGTGGTTTGCTATAGGTGTCTCTAATTTGGAGGCAGGAGCTAAAACAAGTGAAGTAAATTTGAGACCACCATGTAGATGCTACTTTTACCTGTAGAAGGGGATTAGAGTCTATGGAGAGAACAGACAAATAGGGAGGATAACAGGACCCAGAAGTGAGGTCATGTCTTTAACACTTAATGCTTAAATAGAGCAAGAGGGGGAGGAGGAGGTAACAGCAGCAGCAACAACAAAAGCAACAACAAAAATGAAAAGGAACTGTCACTGTAATTGGAGGAAAAAAAATAAAACAGTGAGGCATCCACAATCAAGCAAACCTGAGTGTTTTAGCAAGCAGAGAACTTCACTGTGTCCATCATTCTTGAGAGGATGCAGTAGAGCATGGGGACAGAGACCTGACCAAGGGACTTAGCCAGACAGAGTCATTAGTGAAACTGACAAAATTCGTTTTTTATGGAAGGAAAGAGTATAGAAAGAAATGCAGAATGACTGCCTGGCTAAGGGGAAACACACACTAAACACAAGTAATTGTAATTTAAATGAGAATAGTTGACCTAATTGTATAATGCTCTATGCATATGTAATATATAATTATCTTTCCATAGCTATTTTTACCTGCTGGAGGAAAACGGTATGTATTAATTTGCTAGGCTGCTGTAACAAAATACTTCAGACTGATTTGCTTAAATCACATATTTTTTCCAACAGCTTTGAAGGTGGAAGTCCAACATCAAGCTGTTGGCACATCTGGGTTCTCTCAAGGCCGCTTTCTTGGCTAACAGAGAACTATTTTCTTATTGTATCCTCACAGGGCCTTTTCCACAGGATAACCTTCTCTCTTTTTATGACACCTGTTATATTGGTTAGGGTCCTGCCCTTTAATCTCTTTTAACCTTAACCTTAACTTTAAGGGCCATATTTCCAGTACAGTCACATGGGAGCCAGAGGGTTAGGGCTTCAACATATTATGTTTAAGAGGGAAAAAAAAAATCAGTCCATAACACCACATAATTGATGGGTAGTTGAATTTAACTTCAGTTACATATCAAAAGAAAATAGAAGAGATAAAAAATATAAGATTATTTGTAAAGATGTTGGTCTACAGAATCTAAGTCTAGGAGCCAGAAAGGTAGTTTTTAGGAGTATATGAGAAAGCTCAATAAATTGAATTTCTTAATGAAGATGGAAAGTTGATACAATAGGGAATAGTATTCTGATAATAATTGTTAACACTTTCTCTGTGTCAGCTAGGTTCATCACAGTGCTAGAGAGAAATATTAAAATTGTTCCCATGTTATTGGTGAGGATACTGAGACATGATATGATTGAGTAACTTGTAAAGTTCAGATATTCAGAGAACAAATGAGGCAGAATGTGAAGAATGTCAGTCCAAAGTCCAACAACCACTGTCTTCACCACTGATCTAAGTGAGCTAGGGGAGGAGAAGGAAAATAAGTTCACAGAGCAAGATTCTTAAAAATCAGTGTTCCTAAACAGAGAGCTTCAACAAGCATGAGAAGTTCTAAGATGGATCATAAAAAGTTGGACTGAATATAGACAAAAATAATGTGAGGACAATAAGTTACTGAGGGGCTAGGATGATGAGTGGAACTTCTATACGAATGGACAAGTCACAAAAATAATGATAGCATGATAATGCTTTGTAAGTCAGTTAGAAGAACCATTCAGAAAAATTGTGTAGAAGCCATGGCAGGCAATTTACATAAAAAATACATATGACCAGTAAACTTGAAAATGCTTCATTTCCACAGACATCAAAGTGTCTACATTAAAACTTGTGTTAAAAATTAAAAGACTTCTATAACAAGTAGAAATATTTCCCTCTGCATTGTTGTGGGGAGAAGGCTTAATCCATTTATCTATTGTGCCTGTAATTCCATTTCTAGAAATCCACTGTAAACAAAACCTAAGATTCCAAAATGATTTATGCATAGGTTATTTATAATAATATAATTTATAGCAAATTTGTTTTGAAAAGTACAATGAGAAGTATGATTAAATGAAATCATCTCTGCCTTCAAATTTTGCAGAATTTTCATATCAATAAAATAGATTTATTTTTAATATTTTTTAGTTGTTCATGTACCTTTATTTTTATTTTCTTATATGTGGTGCTGAGGATCAAACCCTATGCCTCACACATGCTAGGCAAGTGCTCTGACACTGAGCCCATGAAACAGGTATTTTAAAGAGATGTGAAATACCCTTGAATATTGATTTTTTTGAGTACTGAATTTTGAAGAGAAAAATTTTATATACTAGTTCATAGCAAACAAATAAATAAAACATATCCAAATAATAATGTTAATAATGTTAAAATAATAATAAAAAATGTCCTGGTATTGGAGATTTAATCCGGAGGCACCCTGCCACCAAGCCACATACCATACCTTTTTTAAATATATATTTATTTTGAGACAGTCTTATGAAGTTGAATTGCCAAAGCTGACCTTAAATTTCCAATCTTCCTGCCTCAGCCAATTTTCTGGGATTACAGGTAAGTGCTACCACACCAAACTCACCAAACATTACATATTTTTAGTGTAAAAATAGAAACATTCAAATTTTAGAATAAAAAGAAAACAGTATTAGTATTTGTTAATAATAGAGATATAATTGTTTATCAAAATGATAATATAATGGCAAATCTATTAAATTAATATTTTGTTATCAGGCAAGTGTGTTTTTCTCTCACAACAATTTCTCTTATAACAATTGCATGAAACATCTGAAGAGCTACATGTTTATGTGATAGAATCTCAAGCAATAAGCTTCGTACAAATTTAAGATGTTGCTATTACGATGATGACAAACACCATCCAGGCACCTTCACTGAGTCTCTACCTAAAGGCACCATGTGGCTATTCTGACTCTGAGGTTTGCAGCCACCTGGGACTCTCAAAAGTAAACAGAGCACCGGTCTTTTTGTTATTCCTAATCACTATATCCATCTGAGCTTCTGATCATAGCCCAACAATCAACACCAGTGAAAAGATGCTAGTTTTCTCAATGTGGGACTCTGACCTCATTACACAATATTTTCTTTGGTTTTGCAACACAATCATATTGAGGTATAATTTATTGTAAGTATTATGGGTATGTGAATCTGCATAATTAATGTATACACTTTGGTGAGTTTAGATATATGTATGCTATCCTGATGCCATTATCATAGAGTAATAAACATATCCATCACCTTCCTAAGTTACTTTGTATATTTGTATGCACGTGTGTGTTGCACACAATGTGTGCATGTATGCACACTACACATTAGATATAACTTAACAAATTTGTAAGTACACAATACAGTATTGGTAATTATAGGCACTAGGATAAACAGCAGATCTCTAGGACTTATTCATCTTCATAACTGAAATGTATATCCATTAGATCAAAACTTTCTATATACTTCTCTTTCCAGCTCCCCAGGTACCTACCATTCTATTATCTGTTTCTATGAGTTTCACTGTGTCAAATATCTCCTATAAATGGAATCATGTAGCATTTGTTCTTCTATCCCTGGTTTATTTCACTTAAGGTGATCTCCATTAGGTTCACCCAAGTTGTTGCAAATAAGTTTCTGTTTTTAAAAGACTGAATGAAGTTCTATCTGTGTGCCTATTCCATCTGTGTCTGTACATGTGTGTATGGCACATTTGTCATATATCACATATGTCATATCTTGGCTCTTGTGAATAATGCTGCCATGGACACTAAGATTCACTTATCTTTTCAAGATATTCATTTCAATTTTCTTGGATATATAGTATTAAGTAAGACTTCTAGAACACAGGATAGTTTTACATTTTTAATAAATGCTATACTGATTTTCAAAGTGGCAGTACTGTTCCTGTCAATAATGTAAAAGGGTTTCAACTTCTCTATACCCTCACCAATACTTGGTCTTTTTGATAACAGCCATCCTGTGAGATATGGTGTGATAACTGATTTTGATTTTATTTGCATTTCCCTGATGATTGGTAATACTGAGTATCCTTCCATTTAGTTGGTAGCCACAGCTTTATCTTCTTTGTAGAAATGTCTATTCAAAACCATTGCCCAGTTTTTGAGTGAGTTATTTATTTTTTTCTATTGGTTATTATATTTTGTATAATAACCAATCATCAGGTAAATTGTTTACAAATACATTATCCCATTTCATAGGTTGTCATTTCACTCTATTGTTTCTTCTGCTCTAAAGCTTTCTGGTTCGATATAGTCCCAACTGTCCGTTTTCACATTTGCTGCATATATTTTATGTTATATCCTAGAAAACATTGCCAGACCAGTGTCAAAATTTCTTCCTCATATTTTTATCCAGGAATTTTACAATTTCAGATCTTGCATTTAATTCATGAATCTATTTTGAGTTCATTAGCGTATGTTGTAAGACAGAAGTCACATTTAATTATTTTGCATGTGTATACCCAATTGTCCCAGCATCATTTATTAAAGAGGTTATTCTTTTCCTGTTGTATACCATTGATATCTTTGTGGAAGGTCAATTGATGATATATGTGAGGGATTCTAGATTGTCTCTTCTGTTCCGTTTGTCTTTATGGCTCTCTTTATGTTAGCAGCATAAAGTTTGATTACCTTTGCATTGTAATATATTTTGAAATTAGGATGTATGAAACTTCTAGCTTTGCTGATTATTTTGACTATTCTGTGTATTTTATAGCTCTATATGAATTTTATGATAATTGTTTCTGTAAAAAATATAAAAATATCACTAGGGATGGCACTATCTTTATTTGATTTGGTTATTTTAACAATATTAATTCTTTCAATGCACAAATACAAGATGTCTTACCTACTTAGGAATTTAAGAACATGAAATACTTATACACTTAAAACTAAAAAATGCTGATGAGAAAAATTTAAGTCCCAAATAAATATTGTCTTTTTTTTATCCCCTCTACAATGGGCAGACTAGTTTTCTGGCTCATTTCTGGGTAAGATACTTTCATTCATGATGTTCCCCTAAGAATTTCACTTTAAAATTTAGGAAATCAAAAAGCATAAAGAGATATCCTCTCTTCACACATTTTTTTCAAAGAATACAAAATGCTTACATGTTACCTAGTTGCAGATGGAAAAAAAAGAAAAAAAAATCAGAAAAAATAACACAAGTTAATATTCCAATAATTGTATCTGTATTATTATAATAAAAATTCCCAGCATATCATAAAATTAAATGAACTTTATCTGTTACCCTGGGGCTAGTTTTATCTTCAAGAGGAGTAGATGCTGGGTGATATCCACATAAGTATCTATTTGTATTTAACTTATGTAAATTACTAATTTGAAAGAAGTCATGATTTTTGTGTCCATAATTAAGTCCTATCTGAAAAGCTTAATCTATTCCTGGCAGTGTCTTGAGAGTTGAGATTGAATTAAGATTCCTCAGAACTTTAAAAAAAAATTATTCATAAAGAAAATATTATATATATATATATATGCAATAGAATATTACTCAGTCGTTTTAAAAAAGAATAAAATTATGGCATTTGCTAATAAATGGATGAAACTGGAGACCATCATGCTAATTGAAATAAGCCAGACCCACAAAGTCAAAGGTGGAATGCCTTCTCTAATAATGTAGAAGTTAGTCCAAAGCAAAGAGTGAACATAAAAGAAAAGTGGCGGGGATTGGGGGACTCCATCAAAACCGATGAGAGATCAGTGGAGTAGTGGAAGGAGATTGAGGAAGCAGGAGGAGTGGGAAGGGGAGGGAAAATGGAAGAACAGTGGAATGAATCCACCTTTCCTATGTACATGTATGAATATACTACTGTGAATCTTACCTTTATGTATATCTATAAGACACTAATTTTTTTAAAGCTATAAGTAAATTGCAGAAAGATCAGTAGAATAGAAGGAAGGAAAGAGGAGAAAGGAGAAGGAAGAAAGAGGGGGAAGTAATGGGTCAGAATGAGAGCAAATTATAGTCCATGCTTTTATAATTATGTCCAAATGAATCCTAATATTATGTGTAACTAAAAAGAACTAATAAAAATATCCATAACAGCTGCTAATTTCACAGAAGCCAACTGAACATTTAAATACAACCACAATCCTTTCTAGACCTGTGGGAACCTCTTGGGAGATGTTGGGAGATGTTATGACTCAGCAAAAGCTTCTCATTAAATATTGCATCTGTGCAAGTAGTTGACTTAACACCCTTTTGTGTGCTGGGCAAAATAACGGGGGGAGGGAGGGTGGTGACAAACAACTTGTGTAGATTGATACAGCAGGAGAGGGAGTCCTTTATTGTAGGACAGGAGTGGTATTTATACATTCCACACAGCTTATCTAATTAACATAAACTAGATACAGCAGTCAACCAATAAGGAATCTCCACACTTAATGGATCGCTGGCGTTACTTCACAAACCACTCCCTCTGGCATTTTGCCAGGCGCCATCCAGACTTGTTTACAGACTCTAACAATTCTCTGGCAAAATGCCAGGAGCCATCCTGACTTCTTTACAGACTCTAACAGGGCTTGTCCTCCGTGTTGTCATGGTGTCCTCAGCATCTAACATGGCTTTTGGAACAAATCAGAATCTTAATATATGATTAGGAAATAAATGCAATTCTTCAAGTCTACCTTAAATCCAGCTCTATATTCAGTGCACCTATGCAGTAAAATTTAAAGACACCCTTTCCACACCAGAACTCTGGAATATTTCTGTTAGTGGATTTTATTGGCACAATCAACCTAGTGAAAATTTGCCAATTCATACCCTAGAACATTTTACAATTCCTACAGGGGAGCAGTACTTCCCAGGACATAGAATTGTACCATTATTGTGATTCCCAGGACATAGAATTGTGCTATTATTCCCACTCCCTTTACTTATTCTAAGAACAGCTCAGAATCCAGGCATTAAAGGAAAGGACCAAATTTCAAATACAAAAGTGACAAGAACTTCCATTTTCTTGACATTTTCCTGGGAGAATAGTGACTGTTATTAGGTTGGATTTGACAGCATTGATTGATTGTCAATTTGATGTAGGCTCACAATGCCCCCCTTTTCATTTATTATTATTAAAGACCCGTTAAAATTTGAGTGATTTTTACCCAGTATTCATTTTACCCTCCCCATATATTCCTCTTTCCTATTTTCAGATTTGGAAAGGGGATAGTTTAACAACATGCTAGTTGGGAAGTCAATTTTTTTTTGTCCTGTGCTTCTCTGCTGGCTAGCTTTTTAAAAATTCTTCTTCTTTGCTTCAGCAAGTACAAGCCAAATTCAGATCCTTCTGATTTAAATACAATTCTTTGCAATGTCTTTGTCTCGTACCAGACCTTAGGGATTTTCTGAACTTTTGATTATAATTGATTTGGATCCTGCCAATTTTCAGTTACACAAATGTACCCTAGAACAAAAGTGAGATCCCAGAAGCTATTGAACTCAATCTAGAAAATGCAGAATGCTCAATTCCTAGATATATTTTCTTTTATGTTCTTTAAGTTTTTAAGAAGACCCAAAGTTGTGCTGTGTTTACATAGAGTACTATGTTTATTCCATTCTATAGGGAAGTATTTAAAAAATGAATAACGCTTACCCTTCACTTGGACTCACATTTTTATATTGGTTCATTATAATTATACATAATATTGTGACTCATTATGCTGTATTTATACGTGCATTTAACATATTTTGGTCAAGCTAATTCCCTAGTACCTTCTGTTTTCCTTCCTTCCTCCCTCCCCAGATCTGCTTGCTCTACTGATTTCCCTTATATTATTATTGTTGTTGTTGTTATTATTGTTGTTGTTGTTATTATTATTATTATATTAATTAGTGCATTACAATTGTATACAGAAGCATAATTCATTGAAGTGTACTTTGAAGTATACTTACAAATGGATTGAGCATATCTTGGTTGATTTAACTTACTACTTCTCCATGTTCTCCCCTCCTCCCTCCTCTGCTATTGTTTGGACTCACCTTTTATCATCATTCTTCCAAACGTTTTTCTCCCTTATAATCATTCATTTTCTCACAGTACAGATTATCCTTCTATCTGTCTATCTATCAACTATGCGTTGACCTTCATGAGCACTATTATGATACTTTACCTCAGGAATATTTGTACAAAACACTCTGAAGAAAAGGTTATCTGTCCAATGCCTCACAAACTTATTACAAGCAAACACATAAGAACAAATACATTTTAAAAAAAAAATTAAAAACATATGAATGGGTTAGTATAGCTAAAAATGAAAACAGCTGACAAAATTGAGTTTTGAAAAAATAAATTTTATTTAGTGACTCATTCATGTGTGTGTGTGTGTGTGTGTGTGTGTGAGAGAGAGAGAGAGAGAGAGAGAGAGAGAGAGAGAGAGAGAGAGAGAGAGAAATACACCAACAGTCCTCTTCATTGATTTGGCAGTAAATGGAAATAGACAACACTTGCATGAGATATATACATGCATATAAAAAGATCTGACATGTGAACTTAAAGCATATATAAAAGTTAAAATAGTAAAAGCATAAGAGTAATGCACTTCTCAGTTTTGAAATGCATCCCTTGACAATTGCCACTGGGCCCAAGAGAATGGAGCTAGAGCTGAACTGGCACTTTGCCATGACATGAAGAAAACTAGGGCTCTGATGAATTTTGACATGGCAGCACTTGCCTCTCCTGAGGGACTTCCATATACTGATTTTCGTTCCTGAGGTAATAAGTACAAAGCTGCATTAAGTTGTATTCTCTTTCCTATCTTCCATACTGGAGAAATATATTAAAGCACATTGCAGCACAAAAGGGAAAACAGGTAGCAAAAGGGAGTCTGCTGACTAAGAGGGGTGTGTGGAAGGGAAACTGGATGCAGTTCTCCTTGCAAGTGAAAGGATATCTTTCCTTTTTTTTCCCCTGAGTGTCTGCTTATGGCACAGTTCCTTTACTAATAAATAATGTGTACCTAGAATCGTTTAACCCTGTAGCAGCCTGAGGTTCCTGAGATTTCAGAACCTGAAGCAGTTCATCTAAAAACAGGTGAGGAGCCAGTGAAATAAGGGGAAAGCAAGTGTAGGATAGATCCATATCAGAAAATGACCCAGGAAATTACTCTGGAGCAGTCAAGTGCATGTCTGACCCAATGGAACCGACAAGCACCATCTCAATGACATCTTGAGCTTCCTTCTATGTAACTGAGCTTCTTCCCTTCCTCCTCTAGTTCAAGGTGAAATCCCTCACTCCCAAAGGATGGTTGGAGAATATTTGATGGAAATAAAAGAATGCATCACTTTAGCCTGACACTCTACATGTCTTCTTCCTACAGGTTTACCAGGGGAGTCTCCCAGTCTGCGGTCCACTGAACAGTATGGAGTTACTACTCTTTATGTCTCTCTTTTCCTCTCTCCATTCTTCTCCCTCATCTTCTCCATGTTGTACTCTCTCTCTCTCCTCCATTCTTTGTAATTCAATTTAAAGTAAACTAAAGGAAAAGCCCAAACAGAAATGTTTTATATTAACATCTCAAAAGCCCAAGTGCACACTGTGATATGGCATCTTTTGTTACAGCTCATTTAATCCAGCTAGCACAGAATTTCATAATGGTAAATATTCATTATTTCAATTCATCAAAAGCATATTGTTATTATCATCATTCATCATAACAAATGTCATTAAATGTAGCCCCTGCTTTGAATAGATACAAGTATTATATATAAACAAAAGTAGATATAAACACATAAAAAATATAACTTATTAAATTATAATAAGATAACTTACCTGTTCTACCCTTACTTCCACTCCAAAAAGTGATTTTCTGAAGCAGGTGTATGGTGTTATTCATATTAATTATTTCTACAATGTCTGTTATGTTAGCCACTTAATAGAGGTCTTTTGTGTTTTTAAAGAATGAGGTCTATCATAGACCTTGAATGACTAGCAGCATCAAGCCAAAGATTCTGTTGGAATTCAATGAAAGTTCGAGGGACACTTCACAAAGCATAGACCTTAAACAACAACAACAAAATAGTCAGGCACAGTCTCACATATCTAAAATCCCAGCAGCTTGGGAGGATGAGGCAGAAGGATTGAGGTTTCAAAGCCTGTCTCAGCAGCTGAGCAACTTAGCAAGACCGTGCCTTAAAATATATTAAAAAAAAGGCTGGGAATGTGGTTTGGTGATGAAGCACCACTAGGGTCAATTCCTGGTTTAAAAAAAAATTTGAGAGGACTTCTTTCTTAGGCTCTTAGTTGAAAATCTAAATAGGATTGGTGTGGATGGTTTAGAAGTTTCCTTAGATCTTCTGATAGTCAGGTACATGCTTTGTTTCAGTAGTCTAAGGAATCTCTTGAGAGTGAAAGAGACATGTTAGAACCCTGCTTTAGGAATTCGAGTGGAGTGGTCCTGTGCAGAAAGGATTGTGTAGAGGGGATGATGGAGGCAAGGAGTTTGCAGATACAGATTAAGAAATACTTAAGTGCTATTAGGAAGAAAAGGAGGAGACAAAAGAAAGGATGTGCTGGCAGATAAAAGTAATAGTATTTACTGGGCAGTTAAGGAGCAAGAGAGAGAAAAAAAAGGTCATAAATAATGTAGTCCGCTAGATTGAATAATGAGAAAGTATGAGGATAATATTAAGCTCTCCAGAAAAATATAATTAGAGCATGATGGTAAAGAATATAAATTTGAGTCGACTCCAGCTAAACTCTTCACTGGAAAATGACAGGTGAAGACTATCTGACAAGGATCACACTGCTGAGTAGAGTTCTCAGGTATTCCATGTGTAATTATCTCCAAAATTAGTATTTGGGGGCTACAGACTGTACCAAAACAAGAGAAAGTGGTTCCTTCTACAGATCCACCCATTTTTTTCCTTGGAAATGTGTAGCTGGATCTTTAAATGGACATTCATACCTTCTCCTAAAGCTTCCTCATTCTCATCCATATACCTTACTGTTTTGATTCACATTTTACCTTATAAGTGATATGTATATAAGTGATATTTCAGGGAAAATGCCTCATCTATTAAGAAAATCTGTCTCCAGACTCTGGTTTCCATTTGTTCAATGGAAACTGCACTTTTGACTATTTTGCTTTCCCAGTTTGATATTTGATGTTATAAGTATTTTCCTGTTTAATTGAACATGAAAGTAAATTTTCCTGTAATCTTTCACTGCTTCTATTGTTATTTGTTTAAAGAGAGAAAAGTGAGTCAAAATCCTTGTAAATTATGTTACCCAGGGGATCATAAGGTCTTATTTTGAGACATAAGAAGAAATTCTAGACTATATTTCAGAGGGTTCCAGATTAAGAAATTGGTCTCAATGAAGGATTGAAAAGGAGGATACAAAATTTTTACGTATATTCAACAATGTAAATGTGTGTTTATTCTTTGTTGATGATATCTAAATGAACAGATATGTACATATGGGTGCTTCATTTCAGTAGGACTGTATAAAAACAGTGGAGAAGTGTCATAACTCCAGTGGCACAAGCAGAATATCTTTTCTGCATTCTGTAGTGGTTCATAATTTATTCTTGAGAAGGAAGGCATATATATTGTGGCCTGCTAGTAAAACATGTTTTTTTCTGTTTTGAGATACTATGTTCCTAGCACTATAACTGCCTCACTTAACATCTACTTCACCTAAAGGCAGTAAAATGGTTAAAATATATTTTGGGTGAATTATAAGTTCTTTCAGACACTATGATATTTTTGAGAGATTTAAAACCCTCTCTTGATGAAGATGCCCTTTGAAAACATGAAACTATTATCCTCTTCTTGGGTTAAGTTGAAACTTAGGAATCCAAAGGACATAGAAAGTGTCATAGTAAAAGCTTTATAAATGAGAACGATAGGATCAGCCATTAGAATAAAAAAATAACCAGGACTTTAATTATTTTTTTCATGGAGTGAGGTTATTATTTTCCCTGAGGACTTGCCTTTTTTCACTATTTCATTTTACCTCCATGGTTTCCAATTCACACTAAATGGAGGTACACTATAGCTCATATTTTTCTTCCACAAAGGCTACTTATTCTTTAATAAGGACAGGTAGTGGTTTCTTTGTGGAGCTAATTGACTTTCTTGCTGTGCTCATAGAAACTTAGTGCTAAAGTAATGAGTTTTAGATAAATAATGGAAGTTCCGTAACTTTATCAAAGTATACTTTCAAAAGATGTTGATAGGTCATCTAATAAAGATTAAGTAAAGAAAAAAAATTTTAAATTATTAAGATATTGCAGAACATACATGTATTTTTAAGTCTGTTCTTTTAAAATCCTAAATGCAGTTTTCTAGGAAACCTAAATGTAAAAAGTTCATGAGGCTAGCACATGAATGTCTCCATATGAAAGAGAAAATATGTTGATAGTATTTACTTTAGATTTGAATCTAGAAAACAAGACCTATTTCTCAGGAAACAAAAACCATATGTGATAAATACAATTAGTGCAGTGAAGCTTGCAAATGTTAACTTGAAAAAGATTATATATCTAAATGCTTGACTGTATAGGAGAAATAAGCACAGTATTAGTTTAGCCATAGAGCATGGGTTGTACAGGAACATGGCTTGTATATGAAGCTGGAAGACAGTCTGAAGTTTCTTTGGATAACAGGAAGGTGCTAAAAAAGTGTTCAGGGGGATAGGGTTGTGGCTTGGTGGTAGAGCACTTGCCTAGTATGTATGCAATGCTGGGTTTGATCCTCAGCACCACATTAAAAAAATATACAGAAAATAAAAGTATTATGTCCATATACAAGTAAAGTATATTTAATAAAATAAATGTATAGGGGGGCAAGAATATCTTTTTCATCTACTTTAGACTAAATCCTTTTTGGTTTACCATAAATTTGCTGTTGTTATATTTTTTATTAGTTGCTCAAAACATTACAAGGATCTTGACATATAATATATCATACATTTGATTCAAATGGGGTATGAATTCTTATTTTTCCCACATGTACAGATTGCAGGATCACATTGGTTATACAGCCATGTTTATACATACTGCCATACTAGTGTCTGTTGTATTCTGCTGCCCTTCCTATCCCCTTCCTATAAAGCTGCTATTAAAATCACTTATAGTTAAATATGAGAAAGAACAGTGCCTGAGAAAATTTCAGGATATCATGGACCCCAAGTGGGTGATATACTCGTGGAAAAATTATCATGCATAGAACATATATAACTAACACGGAGTTATTTTTCTTTCCTATGGCATTTCATCCATAAATTCAAGTTATAAATTTCATAGTTTTATATGTAAAAAATTTTAAATGACATATTTGTATTTTGACATTTTTGTCTATTTTTCAAGTTTTTTTTAAATCAAGACAATTTAACTAACTTACAAAATATTCTTGGGTACCAATTATTATATGTAGTTTCTTATTCATAAGCCCAAATTGTGTGCTTAGAAGTAATAATTCTATCCACACATTTCTTGATCGTCCATGTTCAAATATTTAAAGAAAGAATTTTTTTATTGTAGAAACAGAGCAGGTAAAAGTCTATAATGGAAGACCTCCTTACACAGAGACTTACACATACTATGGATCTTCACATAGAAAACACAATGCATGGTCTTTGTGGCTACACAGCTGTCATAAATCTATCTCTTTTTCCAAGCCCTGACTACAAGGAGGAAGTATCCAGGTATCCTCACATGCTACACTTATCCCCTATTGAGAAAACAATATATACTGTGAGATGAGCTGTAAATCATGAAGTGAATTTTCTGTGTAAACAAAGTAACAGTGCAGAGAGTGAAAGAAAATAAAGACACTTGCTTTTCTGGAAAAGAATTATATCCACATGCACCTCAAAATAATACTTCAATTAATTTATTAAAACATTGCCTTCTCCTTCATGTTATTTTTTATTAATTTTTTAAATTTTTTTATTATGTTTCTTAAATGTACCTGTGGTAGGCAGAATTTTTAAAATGTCTCACCTCCACCACACCCCTGAGATATATGCCACCTTAATCCCTGTTATCTGTAAATGTATTTGTTCCATGATCACATTACATTGCATCATTTAGTCCAGTTGACTTTAAGATCGGGAGTTTCTCTGTGTGTACCTGACCTAATTATTTGAGCCCCTAAAAACACAAGGGAAAGAAGGAAAGAAGAACATAAAAATCTGAAATGTGAAAAGACAACATACTGTTGATGGCTGTAAAGATGGAGCTAACTATATTGCAAGAAATTTCCAGAAAGATAAGTTGAGCTGACAAAAAAATATCACCAATAAATGAAAGAAATAGTAATCAATTCAATCTTGAAAATCAAAGAAAAAATAAACATTATGCAAACCAACAGTCCAAAACACAGAATAATTTACTTTCAGGAAAAGGAAATAATACAGCAAATTTAAACAATGACATTTTTAAAGTAGGTTTTAGATTTTAAAATCTCTATTAAGAAATAATGAAAAAGAATAGGTGCTTGCAAAATGCAACCTAGCAGAATTTTAATCAATATATAAATTTGGTGAGGGTCTTCAATATAATACAAATACTCATGGTGATAACAGGCAGCCTTATCTGGAGCTGAAATGAACAGCAATGTTTCTAAAATTTTGATAGTTAAGCATTCATAAAATTTTAATAGTCAAACATCACTAACTATAAAAATCAATCAGATATCATAAGAGTGAAAAAGTATGAAAGCTAAAACAATATGGTCACTTAAACTTATTGACATAAATATGTGATACAATTTGAAACATTGATGAAAAATTATAAATAAATTCATACTAAAATTCCCTGTTGATAGAATAAACACTGGATGAACACAGTTGAAGAGAATACTGAAGAAGCAGAAGATAGTATTCAGGATCATAACCAGAAATCATCCACAGTAAGTATAGAATAGAAACTATGAAAGAGAAGTTAAGAGACATGGAGATTGCACTGAAAAACTCTAAAGTACAAATAATAGAAATTTTAGGATATAAGAGAAAAAAATGGCTGAAAATAAGCTAACAATAAATAAGGTTTAATAACAAAATACATCAACCCCTCCACCCCCCCAAAAAAAAACTACACTGACAACTTAAAGGAAGAACAATAGTATTATTTCAACTACTGCAGAAGACCATTCACTTAAATTTAACAATTATAAAAATATCACTGGGCACAGTGGCACAGGCCTGTAATCCCAGCGGCCTGGGAGGCTAAGTCAGGAGAATCACGAATTCAAAGCCAGCCTCAGCAAAAGCGAGGCACTAAGCAACCCAGTGACACCTTGTCTCTAAAGAAAATACAAAACAGGGAAGGGGATGTGGATCAGTAGTTGAATATCCCTTAGTTCAATACCAAAATAAAGTCAGAAAATTTGCATTAAAAGTAGATTTTTATCTAGTAAAAACATTTTCCTAAAACATATGGCAAATAAAAGTTTGACCATTAAAATTTTAGAAACTTTGCTGTTCACTTAAGCTTCATATAAGGATACCTGTTATTACCATGAGTATTTGTATTATATTGAAGTCCCTCATCAAATTTAACTAAAGTGATAAACTAATAAGAGGAATGAGGTTGGTAAAATGGGGACAAAATCATTATTTTAAGGTGATATGATTGTCTACATAAAGGCATCTAAGAGAATATGAAGTTACTGAGTAAGATAATAAAATAAGAGCAAGGTATCAATCATGATATACTTATAGTACAGTAATCGTCAATAGAAAAAGTAATCGACAAAAATTCTTTGTTCACAAAGCTAGACTAGAGTTAAGAATATATGTAATAACAGCTGTATAAAATCTTCATGGAGAAAAACAAACCTAAATAAATGAAGAAATTTACCATGTTCATAAATCTCATAAAATTTTATATGATCAATGTTATATGGGCATGATAATCTTAATTAATTTAGAAGTACCTGACAAAGTTCAACATTATCATAAAAACATCACCAAAATAGGAATAGAAGGGGAACTTCCTCAGTATAATAAAAGTTTCAATATATGAAAAACTCACAGCAATCATCAGCAATCATCAAAAGAAAACTTTTGCTCTAAAATCAGAACAAAGACAAAGATGCCCATTTTTACCATTTCTTTTAAATATACTATAAGTTCTAGCCAGAAAAATTCAGCAATAAGATGAAATGACATAAAAGCCATCCAAATTGTAGCTGGGTACTGTGGCAATGAATGTAATTCAAGAGACTTGGAGACTGAGGCAGGTTGATCACAATTTTGAGATCAGCTTCAGTAATTTAAAGAGCCCCTCAGCAATTTAATGAGAACTCATCCTAAAATAGGAAATAAAAGTAATATGGATGTGATTCAGTAGTACAAGTAACCCTATAATGAATCCCTGTACAAAAAAAAATCCGCATTAGAAATAAAAAAGTAAAATTATTTTTTGACAGATGACATAATCTTATATAAAAAAGGTCCTCAAGATTTGACACACACACACACACACACACAAACACAATTTTAAAGCTAATAAAATAAATCATTAATGTAGCAAGATCTAATGTCAACACAAAAAAAATCAGTTGCTTTTCTATAAAATAATAAAATGAAAATATAAAAAGGAAATCACAAAAATAATTTTATTTGCATTAGAATAAAAATAATAAAACAGGAGTAAACTTAACCGAGAAGATACAACACTTGTAAGTGAAAACTACTACAAAACATTGTTAAAACAAAGTTGACATGAACATACCATTACGTAGATTAGATTTGCTATTTTTAGAAGTTGATACAACTTGAGGTTATCTCCAGATTACATGCTTCAAAATCCAATGACATTACTTGCAGAAATTAAAAAAAAAAATTCTAAAGTTGATATGAAATCTCAAGGGAGCTCAAGTAGTCAAAACAATCTAAAAAAAAAAAAAGAATGAAGCTGGAACACTTACTTTTTATTTGAGAACTAACTACAAAGCCACAGTAATTAATAACACTGTGGCACTGACATAAAAACAGACATACAAGGCTAGGGTTGTGCCTCAGCAGTACAGCGCTTACTTAGTACATGCAGGATCTTGAGTTCAATGCTCAGCACCACATATAAATAAAATAAAGGTATTGTGTCCAACTACAACTAAAAAATAAATATTAAAAAAAGGCATACAGACCAATGGGGAAAAAATGGAATGTTAGAAATAAGTCCTCACAAATGACCAAATTACTTTTCATAAAGATTATAAGCCTTTTAATGCAAAAAGACATTTCTTTTCAATAAATTGTGATAAGAAATGGATGCATACACAAACTAAAAAAGGTGGACATTTGCCTACTACTACATACAAAAATTAACTTAAAATATATTAGTCATGTAAACAAACATAAGACCTAAAATGTTTGTCATATCTCATAAGAAGTTATTATGCAAGCCAGGTATGGTGGCACAAGCCTGTAATCCCAGTCACCTGGGAGGCTGAAAAAGGAGATGGGAGATTTGATTGGTTCAAGGACAGTCTCAGCAAAAGCAAGGTACTAAGCAACTCACTGAGACACTCCAAATAAAATACAAAATAAGGCTGAGGATGTTGCTCAGTGGTCAGTGCCCAAGTTCAATCACAACTACCAAAAAAAGAAAAAGAAGAAGCAGCAGCTAACATTCAAAATGTCTAGAGAATACCTAAAACTTAACAAACAACCTTATCAAATGAACAAAGGACATGAATAGATATTTATTCAAAGAACATACATAAAAATGTTCAAAAAAAAGGCATAAAAATGTTCAACATCATTGATTGTTAGGAAAAATGACAGTCAAAAGTACAATGAGAGAGCCCAGGCCTAGGTCAGGCCTAGGATGCCCTTGCCGATATGCCAACCCACACCAGAGCCCAGGCCCAGACATAGAACCACCCCTGCTGACCCACACAGGAGCCCAGGCTCAGGACAGCCCCAACTGATGCCCCCAGGAGCCCAGGTCTAGCCTCATCTCTGGAAGTTGTTGTCTCCATCTTGCGACACCCCACTGCTATCTTGAGTTAACACTACTATTGTTGCCACTCACTTTAATTGAAGTAGCATCCATCTTGGGACACTAGTGGGGAACTGGAAGCCCAACACCAAGGTGAGGTACCGGTGGTAATCTGCACCAACAATACAAAATTATAGGGTAGAAAATGTAATACCTCAGATCTGCACTGCAAGAAAGGAAGACACAGAGTAACATGAAAAAACAAGCGAAGAAAATACCCCAAGCAAACCAAGATACTGTAACAGTTGATGAAATATCAGAAATAATTCATAATGTACATAATGAAAATGATCTGTGAATTAAAGAATGCCATGAGAGAGCAAATACAGGAAAAACTTAAACATTTTAACAAAGAGATAAGAGAGCAAATACAGACATTCATTGATCACACCAACAAAGAGTTAAAGGAACAAATACAGGCAGCAAAAGATAACTTCAAGAAAGAGAGAGAAATTCTGGAAAAAAAAAACCTAAAAATCTTTAAAATGAAGGAAACAATAAACCAAATAAAAAACTCAATAGAAAGCATCACCAACAGACTAGACCACTCCAAAGACAGAACATCAGATAATGAAGACAAAATATACAATCTTGAAAATAAAGTTGAGCACACAATGAAGATGGTAAGAAACCATAAATAGAACATCCAAGAATTATGAGATAGCATCAGAAGGCCAAATATAAGATTCATTGGGATAAAGGAAGGCACAGAGATTCAAACCAAAAGAGTGCACAATCTATTCAGTGAAATAATATTGGAAAATTTCCCAAACATGAAGAATGTATTATAAAACCTAATACAAGAGGCTTACAGGACACCAAATACACAAAATTACAACAGAACATTATAATGAAAATACATACCATACAAAATAAGGATAGAATCTTAAAGCCACAAGAGAGAGGAATCAGCTCACATATAGGGGGAGATTAATTCATATCTCAGCAGATTTTCCAATCCAGACCCTTAAAGCCAGAAGATCCTGGAACAATATACACCAATTTCTGAAAGAAAATGGATGCCAACAAAGAATCTTATAACCAGCAAAAGTAAGCTTCAAGCATGATGACAAAATAAAAATCTTTCATGATAAACAAAATTTAAAAGAATTTACAGCAAGAAAGCCTACACTACAGAGTATTCTCAGGAAAATATTCCATGAGGAGGAAATGAAAAACAACAATGGAAATCATCAAATAGGAGGAACTAAACTAAAGGAAAGACCAATCAAAGAAGAAACCAAGTCAAGTTAAAAATAAACTAAAATGTCTGGGAATACAAATTGTATTTCAATAATAACCCTGAATATACAGGGCCTAAACTCATCAATTAAAAGACATAGATTGACAGACTGGATTTAAAAAAATATATATATCCCTAGAAAAGTCTGCTTTTAAGAGACTCATCTCATAGGAAAAGACATCCACAGGCTGAAGGTGAGAGGGTGGTAAAAAAATATATATATACCACTCACAGGAACCACATAAAGAAGTAGGAGTTTCTATCCTCATATCAGATAAAGTGAACTTCAAACCAAACCTAGTGAAAAAGGATAAATAAGGATATTTTATACTGCTTATGGGATTTATACATCAACAAGACATAACAATCATAAATATATATGCCCCAAAGATAAATATTTATGCCCCAATCATAAATATCTATGCCCCAAACTATGCATCTATGTATATCAAATAAAACCTTCTCAACTATAATAATTAAATAGACCACAACACAATAATATTGGGTGACTTTAATACACTTTTCTCACCACTGGATAGATCTTACAAACAATAAACCAAATAAAAAACTCAGTAGAACTCAAAGGCACATGGATCCTTCTCCAAAATAGATCATGTATTATACCACAAAGCAAGTCTTAACAAATACAAAAAAATAGAGACACTACCCTGAATTTTATCTTACCATAATGAAATGAAATTAGAACTCAATGACAAAATAAAAAACACAAGCAACTCCAACAAATAAATGACCTGACATTACATCCAAAGCCCTATAAAAGAAGAACAAACCAATAACAAAAGTAGCAGAAGACAGGAAATAATTAAAATACAGCAGAAATCAATGAAATTGAAACAAAAGAAACAACTTTAAAAATTGACAAAACAAAAAGCTGGTTCTTTGAAAAATAAATAAAATTGACAAATTCTTTCCAAGCTAACTAAAAGAAGGAGAGATAAAACTCAAATTACTAAAATTCATGATGAAAAAGGAAATATCATGACAGACACTACTGAAACACAGAAGACAATTGGAAACTATTTTGAAAATTTATACTCCAGTAAAACAGAAAACCTTGAAGACACCGACAAATTTCTAGAGGCATATGATAACCCAAACCACATCAGGAGGTCACACACTATTTAAACAGATCAATTTCAAGCAAGAAAATGGAAGACTCCATCAAATGCCTACCAACCAAGAAATGCCTGGAACCAGATGGATTCACAGCTGGGTTCTGCAAGATCTACAAAGAAAAATTAATACAAATACTCCTCAAATTATTCCATGAAATAGAAAAGGAGGGAACCCTTCCAAACACATTCTGTGAGGTTAGTATCTTCCTGATGCCAAAACCAGACAGAAACACATCAAGGAAAGAAATTTCAGACCAATATTCCTGATAAACATAGATGCAAATGTTTTCAATAATATTCTGGAAAATTGCTTACAAAAACATAATTAAAAATAATGTACCAAGATCAAGTGGGGTTAATTCTAGGGATGTAAACTTGGTTCAACATATGGAAATCAATAAATATAATTTACCACAACAATAGACTTAAAGACAAAAATTATATGATTATATCAATTGATGCAGAGAAATCATAAATCACCAAAATACATCACACTTTCATATTCAAAACACTAGAAAAACTAGAAATAGTAGAAACTTACCTCAACATTGTAAAAGCTATCTGTGCTAAACCCAAAGCCAACATCATTCTAAATGGAGAAAAACTGGAAGCACTCCCTCTAAAAATTGGAACAAGTAAAGTATACCCTAAACATAGTTCTTGAAATTCTAGCCAGAGCAATTAGACAGAAAAAATTAAAGGGATACAAACAGGAAAAGAAGAACTCAAACTATCATTATTTTCTGAGGACATGATTTTACACTTGGAGGATTTAAAAAAACTCCCCCAGAAAACATCTAGAATTATTACATGAATTCAGCAAGGTAGCAGAATATAAAATTAATACCCATAAATCAAATACATTTCTAAACATCAGTGATGAATACTCTGAAAGAGAAATTAGGAAAATTACTTCATTCACATAAGCCTCAAAAAAGAAAAAAGAAAACACTTGGGAATCAACAAAAGAGGTGAAATACTTCTACAATTAAAACTACAAAACACTAAAGAAAGAAATTGAAGAAGACCTTAGAAGATGAAAATATATCCCATGCTCTTGGATAGGCAAAATTAACATTGTCAAATGGCCATACTACTCATAGTGCTATACAGATTCAATGAAATTCAAAGTAAAATCCCAAAAAACATTCCTCATAGAAAAAGCAATCACAAAATTCATTTGGAAAAATTACAGATCCAGAACAGTCAAACAAATCCTTGGCAAGAAGAGTGAAGCAGGAGGCATCACAATACCAGACCTTAAACTATACTACAGAGCTATAGTAACAAAAATGCCATGTTATTGGCACCAAAATAGACATGTAGACCAATGGCACAAATAGAACAAACAGAAACAAACCCACATAAATACAGTTATCTCATACTAGACAAAGGTGCCAAAAACATATATTGGAGAAAAGAGAGCCTCTTCAACATATGGTGCTAGGAGAACTGGAAATCCATATGCAGCAAAATGAAACTAAACCCCTATCTCTCACCATGCCCAAAACTAAACTCAAAGTGGATCAAGGGCTTAGGAATTAGACCAGAAACTCTGCAACTAATAGAGAAAAAAATTAAGCCCAAATATTCATCACATCAGATTAGGCCTCAACATCCTTAACAAGACTCCTAAAGTGCAAGAAATAAAATTAAAAATCAAGGCTTCTTCTCAGCAAAAGAAACAATTAATGAGTTAAAGAGAGAGCCTACATTTTGACAGCAAATTTTTGCCACACAAGTCAGAAAGAACAAAAATCTCCATGGTATATATACAACTCAAAAACCTTAACAATAAAAAAGGAAGGGGGGTACTAAGAAGCTAAGCAGACACTTTTCAGAAGAAGATATATACTAGATCAACGAATATATGAAAAAAATATTCATCATTGCTAGCAATTACGGAAATGCAAATCAAAACTACTCTAGTATTTCATCTCATGCCAGTCAGAATGGCAGTTATCAACAATACAAACAACAATAAGACTTGGCGAGAATGTGGGGGAAAGTCACACTCATACTTTGCTGGTGAGACTACAAATTGGTGCAACCAATCTGGAAAGCAGTATGGAGATTCCTTAGAAAACTTGAAATAGAACCACCATTTGACCCAGCTATCCCACTCTTCCATCTATATCAAAAGGACTTAAAAACAGAATACTATAGTCTGCCACATCAATGTTTATAGCAGCTTAAATCACAATAACTAAACAGTGGAAGTAACCTAGATGTTCTTCAATAGATAAAAAAAAACTGTGGTATATATCCAGGATGCAATATTACTTAACATTAAAAGAAAATAAAATTATGGCATTTGCAGGTAAATGGATGGAGCTGGAGAATATCATGCTAAGCAAAGTAAGCCAATCCCCAAGAAACAAAGGTAGAATGGTCTCTCTAATATGCTGATCCATAATAGGAGTGGAGGAACTGTGATTGAGCAGAGGGGAAGGAGGGGAAGGGAGAGGCAATGGGGGCAGGAAGATGGTAGAATGAGATGGACATCAGTACCCTAAGTACATCTGTGACTGCACATATGGTGCAACACTGCTTCGTGTACAACCATAGAAATGAAAAGTTGTGCTGCAATTGTGTACAGCAAATGAAAATGTATTCTGCTGTCATATATACTTACTTAGAATAAATAAATTAATAGGAATAAATGTACAATGAGTCATGCTATGTTCATGGACTAGAAGAATCATTATTCTCAAAATATCTATAGTTAATTCTAGCAATCTCAGAGTAGAAGCTATTGAAACTCTTGTGCATTGTTGGTAAAGATGGCACAACTGCTATGAAAACAATATGGCATTTTCTAAAAATTTGATTTTTCATAAGTTTCAACAATTCTGATTTTCTCTATATAAACACGAGAATTGAAAAGAAGAATCATCAGGAGATAATGCAGCCACAATGATAGCATTATTCATGATATTGGCAGCTGAAATGTGGAAGCAACCTAAATATTCATCAATAGAATTGGTGAACAAAATTTAGGGCATACATACAAGGGAATACTACTCATTCTTGAAAAGGAAATAACTCTGACTACTCTGCTAGGAAATAACTTAAAAAGAAAATAATTTTTGTACAATATGGCTGAACCTTGAGGCTAATAATACTAAGTAGAACAAGACAATCATAAAAGGGAAAATACTATATTACTCCTCCTAGACAAGATACCTAGAGTAGTGAAAAATTATAGAAAATAGAAAAGTGATTTCCAGGCAGTTGGAAGGCATGAACAAAGTGTTATTATTTAATAGATATAGAGTTTTTTTTTCACAAGATGGGATGTTAATAAGAGGAATGTGGTGAAAATTGCACAATCTTTCAAATGCATTTAATTCTACTGAACCAGACACTTAAAAAATGGTTAAAATGGTAAATATCATGTTTATTTAACTCCAATGAAATAAAATTGAAAAATTCTTAAGTTATTTTAAAATTTATTGGTATTTGTAATTCAGTTAAACTCAAAGCATCAAAAAGTTATTTTATTTTTCCTAGAAATTCACACCTGAGGAAAGGGTGAGTGTTCAAGAATAATGAAGACAATGCTAAAGAAGAAAAGGAAAAGGTTGAAGTCTATCTGTTTTGCAGTAAAATCATAGCACTGGTGTAGTGTGATATTACTAAAGGAATATAAGCATAATTTAGTGGCACAAAACAAAGAAATCAGTTATCAACTCAACTATATTTAAAACAGTGTAAAACAGCAATGGAAAAAAGATGATGTATTTGAGATGCGGTACCTATTTATGTGGCATAAAAAAATAAAATTGGCCAGGCACAGTGGTGCATGCCTATACCAGCAGCTCAGGAGGTTGAGGCAGGAGAATCACAAGTTCAAAGCCAGCCTCAGCAATGGTAAGGCACTAAGCAACTCAGTGAGATGTTGTCTCTAAATAAAATACAAAATACGGCTGGGAATGTGGCTCAGTGATTGAGTGCCCCTGAGTTTAATCCCAGTACCAAAAAAAAAAAAAATAAGATCCTTACTTCCTATCACTCATATAAATTAATTCCAGGTATGTAAAAAAATCTAAATAACAAACTTCAAATTCTTACTGTGAAACATAAGGTGACTTTATAAGAATTTCTAAGACAAATAACAAAATTCCACAAATTGAAAACTTTGATTATATTGATATTTAAAATCTTGATGTTATAGAAGATACCATAAAAAATTTTTAAAGATATTAAAACATACTTAACAGGTATATATATGTATATAATCCACATATTTAACATATATATGTGTATGTGTGTGTATGTATGTATATATATATATATGTATATATATATATATATATATATATATATATACATATATATATATATATTCTACAAACATTGGTTTCTAGAATGTATAAAGAACTCAAATTGTAATGGAAAAGTGGAAACGACTGCAGACAACACAATAAATAAGAACACAGTCAAGAAAAAATACAAACAAGCAAAAAAGAAAGACCTAATACCTCAAAGCAGGAAAAGATAATCAACCTCACCAGTAATCACAGGAAACCATTATCCAAGCTGTTTTCAAGCAACATAACTGCTAAAAAATGCATTCTATGTATGTGTTATGAAGGAGAAGATTGAGTTAAATTTTTCATTAAATTTTTCACTGATGTTGGAGATAAAACTGGGTACAAACACCTTTATGATTAATTTGACAATATTTAATAAGGCTGAATAATATGAGTTATTCTCTAGTTAACCCATAGCACAGGCAACTGTGTGACATCTGCAAAAATGTTCCATGCAGCATTTTTATATAAAAGAAAATCTGAAAATGATCTAAGTTTCTACCAATAGATTCTTAAATTCATAATATACATCTTGTTCAGAAATGTTATATGGAGTAACCCAACTAGCTTTCTACGTTTAAATATGCAAAATTCAAAAAATAAAACACAATATGACATCAATATGTAGCAACAAAAAATTTCCTATATTTTGTAAAAATATAAGATCTCTTTGCTTTGAACTGTAGCAAACCAAATTCAAAATTGTGACTACACTTGGAACAGAAGGCATTTTTTTTTATTGGTTGTTCAAAACCTTACAAAGCTCTTGACATATCATATTTCAAACATTAGTTTCAAGTGAGTTATGAACTCCCATTTTTACCCCAAATACAGATTGCAGAATCACATCGGTTACACATTCACATTTTTACATAATGCCATACTAGTAACTGTTGTATTCTGCTACCTTTCCTATCCTCTACTATCCCCCTTCCCCCCATCTTCTCTTTCTATCCCATCTACTGTAATTCATTTCTCTCCTTGTTTTTTCTTCCAATTCCCCTCACAACCTCTTTTATGTAGTTTTTTATAACAATGAGGGTCTCTTTCCATTTCCATGCAATTCCCCTTTTCTCTCTCTTTCCCTCCCATCTCGTGTCTCTGTTTAATGTCAATCTTTTCTTCCTGCTCTTCCTCCCTGCTCTATTCTTAGTTGCTCTCATTATATCAAACAGAAGGCATGTTTTTGTATTTGTTTATATGTGATTAGTTTAATTGTTTTTTTATTTGTTATTTTTAGACTGAAGAAAGATAAAAAGAAATTTTAACTGTTATGTGATTGTTTCTTTTCTATAGAAAATGGAAGGCAAAGCAAATATGACCAAAAAATTTACATTTGTTCGTTTTTGTTATGTTAGATGGCTGTTTTCATATTACCATTTTTATACAATTATTTTTCTCAAGTTAAGAGTAAGCAGTAATGTTGATGATGATAATGATGATGATGATGATGATGATGATGATGATGATTATGAGTATCATTTTAGTTGTTGATGGACCTTTATTTTATTCATTTATTTATATGTGGTGCTGAGAATAAAACCCAGTGCTCTACCACTGAGCTACTACCGAAGTTCCAATGATGTTTTTTTTGTTCCATAAAATATTCTTAATGTGAATTTTGTCACAATTCATTTCCATTGGACCTTTGAAAGATTAATTCTCGATTTTTAACACACATATTACCTGGTCACCTGGGATGTGAGAAATGATTATGAAATAGTGTCAATTTCCAATGAAGTGTCCAGAAAGTGAAGCCTGAATAAAAATGGAGGCAGCAAGAAAATATGGAAAATCGCAATAATAACCTACAGTGCACATAATTCCCTCCATATGTCCCAACCCAAGACTCTTAGAGAAATATACTTTAAAGCATGTATCATATATGTACATATATGTACATATCTAATGACTATTCCCTGAAACAGCATACACATCAGCTACCTTTATGTAATTGGCAGGAATTCAATACTAAAAAATACTCCAGTAATCAGCTCAAGTTGAGCAAATGAAGTTTTTTTTTTTATTTAATGTTTTTTTAATTTATATGTGATGGGATTGAACCCAGTGCCTCATACATGCTAGGCAAGTGCTCTGCCACTGAGCTACAGTCCCAGCCTAAATGAAAATTTTTCATTCCTCACCAATCAGTAAGCAGCCAGGTCCAAACACAAGGAGAATCACACTCTGTCAGATTCATAAGTTCCTGAGAAGAGGACACAAACCTTATGTCCTTGGACAATGCCAAGCTCTTTATCATATCTTTCCTTTCACTGACACTGGAATGTTGCCTTTGTCCAAATTGCTACCTCAATAATTATGAATGAAATTCAGTACAAGATGGATGTGGAATTTCTGATTTACTAGATGCTAAAAGAATCCAATACTCTGCCATAATAGTGAATAGGAAAGAAATTAATTCTTCGATGAATAGAATTGCTATTTAGCTGCTTTGTTTCTCTTTAAAGTATAACCTAAATTGGAATAATTATCATTGTAAGTCAGGAACCTAAAGTGGCCCAAATTATTTTTCTTGTTCAATTCAGTAATTGTACTTGCATTAATAACAGTATTTGTCTATAGAGCTCCAGACATTTCAGTTTGTTAGGAATTGTTTAAGCCAAATCAAATATTATTAATGCATGCACCAAAACAAAGGGGTAAAAGAGGTTTCAAACAAGAGAATTAGAGTAAAAAAAATAAAGGAGGAAAAAAGGCTTGTACAGATTACATCTTTGGGTGAAATGTTGTGGTTTTAACAAATTTAAAATTTTTCATTTTAACCCAATCTTGGCTTTATTTTCCCTTTGAAAAATAGCCTACTCAATTTTTCTCACTAATCCCTGATGTTACATGACTTCACATACAATTTCTTTCAAATCCTGAAAGCAGAATGTTTCTTTATATCAGCCAATGCATGTGAGTGTGACCCATAATAATGTTTGGCAGCTTCTTGACTGATCTGCATAATGAAAAAAAAACCGTGATACCTTAAATTCTGAATTGTGTCTTTCCTTTCATGCTGGGAAATTCTTTGCATCCCCCATTTATTACTTCACTGATCATACAAATTTCAAGGTGTATGTTTACAAACATTTTGTTGTGTTTCTCACTCTATTAGCATTCTGAAGCTTTCTATTTCCAGGTTTCTATGGCAACAAGGGTACAGCACATTCATTAAAAAGAAGTTCTGTTTAATTGATCTACTAATGTATTGCTTAATAGTAACTGTTAAGCAGTCTTTTGTTTCCAGGTCATATTTAGGGTTCACCTATTTGCATAAAAACATTTCATTATCTGAAACCAATTATTAATAGTAATTTTCTTCCTTTAGTTTTAAATAACTAAACCCTCATTGAGATTTTCTGAATAGCAAATATTTGTAACCTTCAGAGTATGTTTGATGTATGGTCTCCGCTTGCTTTGTTTCCGTGAACAGCAAGAAAATTATACAGCTTGAAATTTTTGATCCAAGAAGGCAATAATAAGGCATTTCTTCTTTACAATCAAAAGTTAGATGCTCAGGGTAGCCAACTCTAGGACATAGCTTATATTTTATAACAATCATAGTTATCTCTTACTTTCAACGTTAAAATACATAAGATACGAATACAAAATTTATACCAGAGCCTTTCATAGTACTCAAGGGAAATTCTGACACTATATCTTTACTTAAAGATCTATGAACATATTTTAGAATTAATACCTGTATTAAAAAGATTCCTATGTGAAAAGGCAGTGTTGTTTTATTCGGATTGAAATAATTAATTATTTTAACAATGGAAGCCTGAACACTTATAATTAATATTTGTATTTTGGTGTAGTGAGGCTAAAGTATGCTTGCATAGCACATGCATATGAGGGCTTGGGAATACATATACATTTTTGAGGGACAAGGAGTGATTTATATACTTTTAAGAGGCTTTTTTTTGTGTGTCTATACCAAGTGTTAATTCTAGTCATCTTAATAAATAAATCATCCTCAATTGCATGTATTATTGCTATAATATTAGATTTAGTTGTAAAAATTAAACTAAGAATAATTTTGAATACCAAATATGAATATTATTGACCAAATCTTTTCTTCAGTATATCAATTCAATTTCTTTTTTTCAATTTCTTGATATATCTTTTTAATTTACTAAAGCATTAATTCAAAGCTTTCATGTGGTACCTTGGGCCAACTCTTATCCAGCCAGTCTCGTGAATTCTTACATTCAGAGCAGTTTTAAAATCAGGTCATATGCCTGTAAATATATTATTAATACAGTTTACTGAAGAAAGTCACATCATCTTAGCAAACTACCAGAAAATGTAATTAATAAACACATTCTCTTTCATTCTCTTCTCTCTCCTTGCATCCTTGACCTCTATGTGTCTTTGTAGAAACATTAATAGCATTAAAATTATGCTACGATTAAAAAGCTAGACAGCACAACAATGCTGCTTGACAAGATATTTTTACAATTCTTTTTGATGTCTTTCAGTTAAGAATGGATATCCTTTGAACTCTTGCAAATTAAGTGCATGTTCAGTGGACACATTCTCTATGGAAGTTCTCTTAGCTTTCTGATACATGTGTCTATTTTATAGGGTGAAGCATTAGTTTAAACTCATACTATCAGCACCTATAATTTTGTTCAGTGATCATCAGGCACACATTGTACAGGCTTTGAAATTAGTTTTAAAAAGTGTGTTGAAAATATGTCTGAAATGCATGAAAATTTCAGTTGGCATGTGGGGTCAGCAATGAGACTGATGAAGAATACAGAGGCTTTCCCTGTCCTTAATTAAAAATATTTTCATACATCACCATTGGAATAAAACTGAGTAAATGATAAAAGTTTCAGTTACAAATTATGTTAAATAAGCATTAAATAGAGATCCTCTAAGCAAATACTCCATAGGTAGACTGCTATGAGTGAAAAGTGTTCTAACTTAAAATGAGACACTGGGGGTAATTTTCTTGAATGAGTTCAGCACATATTAAATTTGAATATTTCTTTTACTTTTTTAAAAAAATTACTTTCAGTAAATATGCATATTTTAAAAGTATATTGCTTTTTTCATTGAAAAATTAGTTATTTCAAAATTAAAGTAAATAAATTTTAAAGTTGGCAGTTAAAATTAAAGATAAATGTGTAAGCAAATAATTTGAAGAAACACAAATATTTTAATGTTTTTTTTCCTGCCAGAAATTCTTTTATATCCTATGTATTTTATAACTAATTTTTTGGGGAAATACCACGAATTGAACTCAGGAGCACTGAACCACTAAATCAAATCCCCAGCACTATTTTATATTTTATTTAGATACAGGGTCTCACTGAGTTGCTTAGTACCTTGCCATTGCTGAGGCTGGCTTTGAGCTTGCAATCCTCCTGCCTCAGCTTCCCGAGATGTTGTGATTACAGGCATGTGCCATCTTTACTTGCCATAACAAATATTTTTATGCCATGGGACTGGGGATAGAGCTCAGTTGGTAGAGTGCTTGCCTTGCATGCACAAGGCCATGGCTTCAATCCCCAGCACCACACACACAAAAAAATATGCCATATATGTGCCACTAATTGTTATAGCACTTCAGGTTACAATCATACACACACACACACACACACACACACACACACATATAACATCTTCCTTTGTTGATGTTGCATGTTAGAGTCTGCAAACAAGTCAAGATGGAGACTGGCATTTTGCAGAGGGAGTGGTTTGTGAAGTAATGCCAGCGGACCATTAAGTGTGGAGATTCCTTATTGGTTGACTGCTGTATCTGGTTTATGTTAATTAAGATAAGCTGTGTGGAATGTATATATACCCCTCCTGTCCTACAATAAATGGCTCCCACTCCTGCTGTATCCATCTACACAAGTTCTTCGCCACCCCCCGGTTATTTTGCTGCAGCCGGACTGTGGCAGTTACACTTTATCATATCCAAATATATCACATCTGAGCCACAACAAAATGCATATGCTACAAGTTAACATTGACTATTTAAAAAGCAACTAGAATAAAGAATGTACACTTGGAGATCAGATATACCATGAATGGAAGTGGAAGGGATAGATAGGGTTAGTATCGGTGAGAGGTGAAATTTTAGAAAAAATGCAAATACCAAGAAGAAGCCAGCCAAATAGACCTGTGAATGTAGTGCTTCCATGTAGAGGGAGCACCTGGAACAAAGGCCTGAAGGTAGGACTGCTCAGGGGCAGGATATATGAGCAGTAAGGGGGCCACTCCTGTTACAGTGAGTGAGCAGGGAAGGTCAGAAGCTAACAAAGTCAAAGAACAGGTCCCACTTGGTCAGGCCAATTTCATCACAAGGTTTTTCAATGCAGACATACATGATTCTGCTCAATTCTGACTCCTCTACTGAGTATAAACTGTAGACAAACTTTTTTTGACTCCTATATACTCCTTACACAAAAAGAAGTTTCTAATTTTATCGGCTAGTCATTTTACAATCCAATGGTAAAATAGAAATTCAAGTGGTTCTGCTCTGGGATGTTCTCAAGTGGGTTTTCTTGTGGCAGCTGAGCAGCTATAATGGCTGAGACCATGTCTTCTGAAGGCTTGACTGGACAGGATGATAAGGTCAGGGCTGGAGGATGATGTTGACTGCTGTGTTTCTATCAATTTATTTTTGATCAATTTTTATTTAGTTTTTATTCATTTACACACACTTGCAATTCCAGCTCTTCAGGAGGTTGAGGCAAGAGGGTAGCAAGTTAAAAGTCAACCTGTGGGACCTACTGAAAACCTGTCTCAAAATGAAAACAGCTGAGGATATAGCTCAGAGGTAGAGAGAGTATCCCTGGGTTCAATTCTCAGTAGCTCAAAAGAAAAGTAATTTTTACCATTTTTATTTTTAAACTATTTAATTGATTTTTATTCAATTTTTATTCATGCTTTAAAGAATTTTTCCTTAAATATTTTCCTTAACTTACATGCTTACTGTTAAGGCCATCCTGTGGATATCATCCACTCTTAACACAATATCCTTCTGAGGCTATTTTTGTTGTGTGTTTTTAGGTTTACTTCCATCCCTAGATGCTTTGTTCCTTCCATGTTTTTGTCCATGCTTGATTTGTACATGTCTGATATATTTGTTTATTTGCATGTATTTATTGTATTTATCTCTTGGATATGGTGTCTGTCCTTCTGGTAGGGCCTTTTCCCAGCTGTTAAGTAAATCTGAAAAGTCTGCCAATATTTAAGAATTGAATACAAAAAAAATATAATTGAAATCTATGAGCATGAAGATGGGGTTTGCTGATTATGAATCTCACTTTAGCATTAATTGAAGAGAAAGTTTCCTTCAGGTAGTTAATGTCTTTGGTTTTTTATTCTACGTCTATTGTGATAACTCTATAATAAACATTTCTTCTCCCTGCTTGGGAGAATCCTGGTACTCAGTTTGAGTAGAACTTAGTTGAGGTTGAAAAAAGGAAAAGGCCTTCAGCATCTAATATGCATACATTCACACCATATCCTGTTTTAGGCATAGTAAGCTTGCCCTCAAATGTATCCAAAGAAATGGAAGTCAGTGATACTCTTAAAAATTTTACTCTTAATAATAATACTAGTAAGTTAATAGTTTTCTGTTATGATAAAATCACTTTGCTAAGGGAAGAGAGATTCTGTTTACTTAACTGGACATCTAACCAATCAATATTCTTTTTCCCTTCCTTTTTATTTTTAAAGGAAGTAGTTCTGTCAGTTCCAGAATTTAGGAGATTCTACATACTAACTTGGTTTGGTTGTTGACTTACCATTATAGGTTTCTGACTGTAGATGCAAAACTACTCAACGAAATATTCGGGTATTGAATTCAACATTATTAAAAAATAATATATATCACAACCAAGTGTATATCAACAGGTTAAAGAAGAAAAGTCACTCAATAATAGCAATAGATCATAAAATAACATTTGACACAATCCAACACCTGTCCATGGTTCATTATCTGAAACTTCTAGTTCCTAGAGAACTTCTATCATCAACTTGATAAAAAAAAAAAATAACTACAAAAATCTGTCAGCATACTTAATGATGAAAAACTAGAATCCTTCTAAGATCAGGAAGAAAGTACTCACCACAACTTCAAGTGCTAGAGGTCCTAGTTAGGCAATAATTCCAGTAAAGAAAATTGAATTATATAAATTGGAAAGGAAGAAACAAAACTGTCATGATTATAGAAATTACAAAACAAGTGACAGAAAATGTCCTGGTATTTAAGCAAGCACAACAGTGTCCAAAGATCGAAGATTAATGTACAAGTGTCAATCACTTCCCTACACACCAGCAATGAGCAAGCAAGATTTGAAATTAAAAACACAACACAGCAAGCAAGGATTCAAACTTAAAAAAAAAAAATACTTCTCCGCAAAGGAAACAATCAATAAAGTGAAGAGAGAGCCTACAGAAGGGGAGAAAATCTTCACCATACAGACATCAAATAGAGCATTAATCTCCAGGTTATATAAAGAACTCAAAAAACTTAACAGCATAGGCAAAACAAAACAAATAACCCAACAAATAAATGTGCTAAGAAACTTAACAGGCACTTCACAGAAGAAGAAATACAATCCATCAACAAATATATGAAAAAATGTTCAACATCTTTTGCAATTAGAGAAATGCAACTCAGAACTACCCTAAGCTTTCATCTCACTGCAGTCAGAATGGTAATTATTAATAATAAAAACAACAATAAATGTTTGTGAGGGTGTGGGGAAAAGGGTACACTCATACATTGCTCTTGAGAATGCAAATGGTGTCAACCATTAGGGAAAGTGGTATAGAGATTCCTCAGAAAACTTCAAAGGGAACCACCCTTAGACCCAGCTATCCCACTTCTCAGTTTGTACCCAAAGGTCTTAAAGTCTGCATATTACAGTGATGCAGCCACATCAATGTTTATAGCAGCTCAATTCACAATGGTTAAACTATAGAATTCACTTAGTTGCTCTTCAACAGATGGAATGGATAAAAAATGTAATATATGCATGGAGCTAGAGAATATCATGTTAAGCAAAATAAGCCAATTCCACAAAACCAAAGGCCAAATATTTTCTCTGATATGTAGACACTAATTCACAATGGGGAAAGGGTGCTAGGAAAGAATAGAGTAACTTTATATTATGTAGAGGGGAATGGTGGGAGGGGTATGGGGGTAAGAAGGACAGTAGAATGAATCAGACATTATTACCTTATGTGTATGTGTGTGTGTGTGTGTGTGTATACACACAAAACTATACAACTGGTGTGATTCTACATCATGTACATCCAGAAGAATGAGCAATTATATTCCATTATTTATGATATATCAAAGTGCATTCTACTGTCATGTATAACTAATTCAAATGAATAAAAAAATGTAAAAAAATACACAACAAAATTTATATTAGAATTCAAAATGAAATACATAGGTATAAATCTAACAAATGTGTACAGGCTCTATTTTAGAAAAACTATAAAACTCTGATGAACAAAATCAATGAAAAACAAAATCAGTGCAGAGATTTTATATTCATGAGTAGGAAGATTTATTACTGATACTACACCATGATCTATATATTTAATGCAATCTTAATCAAAATCCCAACAAGTTACTGTGTAGATATCAACAAATTGGTTGCAATGTTTGTACAGAAAGGCAAGAAACTCAGTAAAGCCAATTCAATATTAAAGGAGAAGAATGAAGGTAGAAGACTAAATCTCCTATCTTTACTATACTATAAAGCTATAGTAATCCAGACAGTATAATGTTGCCAAAATGATTTCTTTATTTCAAAGCTTTTTAAACATTTAAGAACTTTCAAATCTAAACATATTTAATTTTTTAAGAATTCCAATTTTAAACTAATTTCTAATTTCTGTACAATCATAATTTTCTAATTTCTGTACAACCATCTGTTGGCTCTGGTGAAAATACAATGTTTTACAAACTAGGTAAGAAACAACAACCTCTTTAATAATAAGGTGCACTACACAGCATAGAAGGCATGATTAACTCTCCAAATGAACAATTCATCTACATGTCGTCAGGCTCCATATTTGTACCTGACTTTTCCAGAGGTACTTCTAATTTATTTAATTTGAGTAATATATCTTCTCAGTATTTAAATAAGCATCCAAGATGGCAGATTTTGTTGTCTAGTCACAATCACAGTTGAATCTTACATGATTAAAACCAGGCTCTCTTTGATTTTCCCCATTTTTCTCAATTGGTCAGTGATGAAACAAATTTGAATGTTCATAGTCCAACCCAGTAATGGAACAGAAATTTACAATTTAATAAGTGTTAAAAACACAATTATTTCCAAGTGTAATCTTTTGATTTATGACTATTCATTGCACAGTGTCTACCATGTTCAAGGCATGTCGTTAGATGTGGAGGACACTCAGCAAATGTTAATGACTAAGACTTCATGTTCAGGAAGATACACAGCAGTTTACTAATTTTCTAAAATTTTAATATCACTTAAATGTTGATATACCTTATCACTAAAGGATGAATAATAAATTTTAAGACATTGATGTTGGTAGATAAGATCAAATAGAAAACACTGCATAATTCTTACAAGGTTCTTTTGGATGACAGTCTTAAATTCATTTTGTATATAATAAAAAATGAGTGGAGATACAAATATTTGACTGTATACACTTGTTTCATGTGCCTGCTTTTCCTTCAATAAGCAGGTGTATCTTAATTCTTATCTGAGGGTGACTCTAGTCACTTCATTGTTGGCATGAAAAAGTTATCTTCCTTGAACCCTCTGCATTCCATTTTCCTTACATCTCTTATTCCTGCATGGCTCCCACCCCTTTCTTTGTGTTGGCATCTTATGTTCTTGTGTTCTCTAGTTTCACCAATTGATGAGTCTCAGAGAAGAAGACAAGAGGAAAGAGAGAGACCTTCTCCATAATTCAGCCTCAAAATGAACATTTCACACAACCAAGATTAACTTCCTGTTGCCATATCTCTTGGGTGGTTTAGTACAAAGGAATTTATGTTTTAATTAGTCTTTCCTCCCATCACCAAACCTTCTTATCATTTTACATACTAGAATGCAAGAAACTATGCAGGACTGCCAGAACAAAACCAGAATTTAGACAACTTAATTATGAAAACCACCCTAGAACCAAAGAACAATTTGGATTGTATTTTATAAGAGAACTGTCATGGCCCCAGCTCAGGTGTGCCAGGGTGGCAGGTTGCTAAAGGCCAAAACAATTTTAAAAACTGCCCACAGACAGCCTGGGAAACTTATTTATTAGGAATAGCTTATAAAAGATCAGTGACTGTTCAAGAAGAATTCAGTAGTGACACGCTGAACAAATAACCTCTTCATTCCCTCACTGTGACCAAGAAGTATCTACTTCCCCTCATGGAATTTTGTCCATTGGGAGCTGGTTGAACTAGCGTCCTCATTTCAGTGCCAGTCACCATTGAGAGAAGGGATTTGTACATCAGGTGGTAGAAGCAGTGACATCATCAGGATTAAATTGCTTGGTTTTCTTATATGACCAGCATCCCAAGCAGCCATTGTCCTGGCATGCACACAAGAAAGTTGCTTTCCTCAGATAACTAACCTTCCCTAGTTCTCAGTATACATAAGAGGAAGCCAGTGTCCTTCAGGTCAGAACTTTGCAGACAGACGAATCAACATGTTTCTACCTACAGTGGAGGGAAGAATCAGCCTTTAGAAAGATGGCTTGTATGCCAAAAGCAGAAAGCACAGGACAGAAGCAAGTAAGATAAGTCTTAAGAACTACATGAAATGAAAGTGCAATCTGTCTAACATATGTCAAAGGTTTTGATCTCTATTTTAATGATGACTGTAAACCAATAATGGGTGTTTTCTATATTTTTATTAATTATGAAGTATAATTTAAATACTATCGATTTGCTACTTTAAGAACACAATTGAACAAGCTTTGATAAACATGAAATCATGAAACTACCACCATAAGCATGACAGAATATTTTCATCTCTCCAAATTTCCATTTTTGTGGTTATTCAATTTTTAGAATTGCATATAAACTGATTCATATAGTATGCTGCCACATGTCCCTGCTCGATTCATTCACTTAATAGAATGCTTTGAGATTCTTTGATCATAATTCGATTTTTTATTATATTAATATGCATATTAGTAGCAATTTGAAACACACACTCACTGATGTATTTTATTTAATTTTGAGTCCTTGCACTGGAATTCAACATGCAGTTACAAAATTACCAAAATTTCTTCTATCAAAAATACAATACACTTTATATTGTTCAATATGATGGTACAGTTCCTAGAACACTTGGGCTATAATATCTGAGAAATCAGCTTCTCACAGATCTTTTTGAAAAAATATTGCAAAAAAAATCAATGTAATTCTTCCACAAAAGTGTCATTTTTTTGCTTTTTAATTAAATGCAAAGAAATTTATGTATTTTAATTAGTTGTGCTGTAACAGTTGTTTCCTAAATATATTCTAAATTTTTTATATTATTCTCTAAAAGACCTTAAACCACATGTAATTTGACCTGCTGAAGAGAAGAACCAAAGAGCAATTTTATCTGCTACTATCTGATGAATTTAAAAGATGCTTTGCAAACAATATCATACATGTTCAATCTATATTTTTATTTCAGGACATTGAAGTTGTAAATTTTATAATTGTACCTTTATATAGATATGAATAAAAAATGGACAGTTGTTGAACTGTGCTTTGGCAACATAATGGCAATCATCTGTGATGAAACTGCTACCCATTTGCAACTATTGATCAAGATTCTGCTGGTAAGAATGACCCTCTGTGTACAGAAGAAAAATGAAAAGCTGTAATATACATCTTAGTTTACTTAGTCATGAATCAATATTAAGTATAGTCAAGAGAAAATCCAAAAATTAAAAATGTACCCTCAGCTAGGTTGCAACTTGTTCCTAAAGAGCCTATGTATTGAGTTCATGTTTACAAGAACATTCTGATGCATTTCCAAGAAAAAACAGAAAATGTTGTCTCATAGTGGTTTTAAATGTACTTGTTTAGTCTTTCTCTTCTCCCAAAATCCTACTTCAAAGAAAGGATAAATATAAAAATGAGAAGATACCCATTATTTATGGAAAATCAAAACAGTGCTGAAAGTAAACCAGAATATTAAGAAGTTTCTGGAAGATATGCAAACTTCACAGAGATTAAGACTTACAACCTGACATAGGGAACGGATAAAGCCTCCAAATGGATGGCATTTCTCGGGAAACAAAACATGAAAATATTGTAAGAAGTGAAGAGCAGGGGATGAGATAGTGATCGGTGACATGCTTCTCAGTTCTTGTGGCATTAAAGGGAGTGGAACAGCTGCACTGAGATCTGTTTCCATAGCTGTTGCCATGGCATTGCCCCAGGACCAGCGTCAGTAACAGTTCCTCAAAGGTAGTAGGGCATTCGCTGAGGGAGACTCACAGGCTGCAGGAAGAGGGCAAAGAAAAAAGAAAGAACCCACATGCATGCCCTGCCCACATGCACAGACCCTAAAATCTGGGTACAATACATAGTAAATATCAGCATATACTGATTATGGTTAGTTTGTGTTTAGGAAATGCTATCTCCAATCAAGAGTGATTAATCTAGACTCTTGCTTAGGAAACAAAAGAAATAAGTTTAAAAAATACTAAACATTAGAAGCTTTTCAATAACATTGAACATTCTGAACAAAAGGCATTTACCAGCCTGAACAAATAGACGTACTCTCCAAGAAAACAGAGTTAACAGAAGACACCAATACATTTGGTAAATTCAGAGATATAACATCTTTATTATGAGAACAATACTTAAAATTATGATAACTGAAAACTGAATAGAAAAAAACAATACCCAAGTGCATTAGTCAATTTCACTTTATTATAATGAAATACCTGAAGCAATTAAACTTTTGTTAACCTTTTGTTATAAAAGCAAAGTGTTTATTTTGGCTCATGTCTCTAGAAGTTTCAATCCAATATCAGGAAGTTTCATCTCTTTGGGCCTCTGCTTGGGGGCACAAGCCTGTGGTGGAGCAAATCACTTACATCTCAAGACAGGAAACAGCAGAGAGCCTTGGGACCTACCATCTTCCTCAAGACAGGCCTTATGAAGGAAAGGACTTCTTAACGGTCCACAGCATTTCCTACTATGGTTTCCCTGAGGACCAAGTCTTTACACTTGGACCTTTAGGTATACTTGTCCAAACCATAGCACTGATGAATAAATAAAATAAAATAAAAATAGCTAGTAAACCCAGATGAAGCACTAACACACTAACATACATTATCTGTTAAGTAGGAACAATGATTTTTAGAAGTATTGCTGAAATTAAAATTTCAGTCAATAGAAAAATAAGTCAGTTGGATGAATAGCAGAGTGGACATATAGCTAAAGTTAAGGTTGGTGAGCTGAAGGAGAGAGCTGAAAATTTTCCCCAGAATCTAATTGCAAAGGAAAAAAAAAAGATGCAAAAATATAGAAAATACTAATATTAGGTGCAAGAAACCCAAAAGCACCACTATATTTATTCTAGGGGATGATTAAGAGAAAGTATAATTAGAGAAATAATAATAGAACATTTTCTGTAAAAGGTGTTTAGGCAATATGGCTTCACTAACTTCTTTACAGAAATTCTTAAAAGTAGATATAATTAACACAGATTTTATTTTTAAGATATAGAGATATTCGCAAAACCCTAGAACAGAGAAAGAGATGAAGAGACTATCCATAGATTTTATATGGAAAGAACTTCAGGTCCTTTACATTTGGGTGCTGGCCTTTTATATGTGTTGTCAATCCAGGTTCTGTGCCCCTTGAATTTGAGCCCCATTCCTTGAAAGAAATATTATTATCTGGGTGAATACTTGGCCCAGGTACGTTTCTCTAATCATTCTTTTAAAATGAATGAGAGTTTTAAGAAAATGTCTCCCTTTTCTGAACTCTTTTTGGGGGCAATAGGGCAAGGACCAGGAATTGAACCCAGGGGCACTTAACCACTGAGCCACATCCCCAGCCCTATTTTGTATTTTATTTAGAGACAGGGTCTCACTGAGTTGCTTAGCACCTCGCTTTTGCTGAGGCTGGCTTTGAACTCGTGATCCTCCTGCCTCAACCTCCAGAGCCACTGGGATTACAGGCATGTGACATTGTGCCCAGATTTTCTGACCTTTATAATCATAAAATACAAAGAATGTAGCCACAATTAGTGCTCAGTGGGCTTGTCTGAGATTTCTAGACCCAATTCTTTGATGTTCCTGATTCACTTGGCTCCTCTTTCTGCTTGACATTTCCAGATGTTCACCTAATAAGATCACCTGGCTTCAACCACATTCTTGTGGCCATTTAGGAAGGGTTTTGCTATTTATTGAAGTGGGACTTTTTGAACTCCCTGACCACCATGCAAGACAGAGGGAGATAGTGGCATGGAGTACCATTTCACAGGTCAGGACTAATGTGACAACTGCTCCGATTTCTTCATGTCATTCTAGGTGAGCATACAACATCTCAGGGTCTTAGCTTTACTTTGTGTGGTGCCCTCTTGACTTCTGTCTCGGGCTCAGCATTGCTTCTGAAGCTTAGAATGTCCCATAACCCATTCATTTCCTCATCCTCTCATAGGGGCTCTTCAGGGCATGTTCAGGTGCAGGCTGGAGCCAAACAGAAACCAGCCACTGGCATCATGGCTTGGTTGTGTCCTGTTATTAAGGCTGATGTTGCTGTTACATTGAGGGCTTTCCTATCAGTTGCCCAAAGTGACCGGATGGCACAGCTCAGGAGGGAACTAGGGCTGACATGATGTATAGCAAACTTTTACCAGGTGTTCTTTCCTTATCTCCTGATGCATTACTCAAGAACTCACTAGTGACATCTCAATAAACCCTCTCTGTTTATTGTGAAGATTTTTATAGGTCTTTAACCCACCTCCCTTCTATTTACTAACTTCCCTTCTTTCTTTTTTCTTGCTTTCTTGATTTTGGACTCCCTTCCCCCAAATAAAACACTATCAAGTATGATCCTTGCTCAGGTTTTGTATTCTAGAGAACCCAGACTAATGTACTCCTGGACTTCGGGGATTCAGAATCAATAATGATAGTAATGAAAAAAACATAATAATAAAACCAATAATAGTAGAAGTAGTATTAGTAGTAGTATAGTAGTAGCTAGCATTTGACAGATTCTTAAATTCTTACTATATGCAGTCATTGTTGTATATACTTCATATAAATTAACTCATTTAATTCTCAACCACAGGTAGAAAGTATTAATTCAACACTTTTGTGGATGAGAAGACTGGCAAAATTGCAATACAGAAAGGTAATTTGCCCAAGTGCATTAAAGGAGAGTGCTAGTACTCAGTACACTTTTGTGCATACATCAAAAATCACTAGATCTAGTTGGCAATATATATATGACCTGAAGACAAAGGATCTGCATGAATGGATTCAAAGAACTGTTTCACTGAACTTGATGAGAGTTAGTGCTCAGGCAGCTGTGCCGGAAGATCCTTTTCCCCATTCTAAGTACATGCATCTGTGAACACTATTGTCCATTGACTTTAGAAAGGAAATAAAGTAGATCAAAGATCTTGAAGGCTCAATGGCAGGTAAGAAGCTCCTCCACAGCCCAGCAAGGCTGAGGTGTGGCTTCACTGTTATTCACATGTAGGAGCAGAGCATCATCTTGGAAATAATCTCTTGGCAGAACTGGCAATTCTGGAGGTTTGGGGCCAGCCAACCCTGGTAGCATGTGGAAGCACAGCATCAGTAACACTGAAGTGGCTTGATGCTTTAGAAATCTTTCCTAAGACCTGTCCCTTACCAATTGCAAGGCAAATGTAGTAGTGTCCTGCACAATTCCCCAAAGCCCAATTTACTAAGGACCAGAGGCAGCGTTCCACTTTGTTAGTAGAAAGGTTCCCTAATCACAGCTTCACAGACATCTTGCAAACTATATACAAGCATAAGCCAGTAGTTTGGCTAGAAATCTCCAAATCCATCCTTCTCCCTCTTCCCCGACCCATTCTTGATGCCATTTGCCATTTTTTTTCATTTCTTAATTCAGCTTTATATTAGGTTCATTCTTCAGAACTCAAGCATAAATTTCAAGGTAAAAGAAAGGAAGTAATTTAACATGGACACTAGAGTAATTACTTCTTAAAAACAGGAATGAGCAAATGCAGGAGCAAAAACATACTCAGGAAAAAGAAATTTCTTCCTATATCCCCACTTGTAAACACACTTTGAGAAAATGAGTTGACTTTAGAGTTATTGTATTTTTAACTTAATTTTATTGTATACCTTTGTGTTTGCAAACATTCCTGTGAATCTTTGCATAAGTATTGTTTCTCATCAAATTTACCAGTGAAATTAGTGTGAAAACTCTGGAATTATAGGTTCTGATTGAATCAGCATGGAGCAAGCTAGCACTAATTGATTTGACTGCAGATTAGAGTCAGAACATATTTGGAAATGTTGTATTGCTATGCAGGAAGACAGAGTCTTAGAATCAACTGACATTGTCTGTCAAGGTCCACCACACTTACAGAATACAGTCTGATCATGATATACCAAAGCAAGTTTTTTGATAGATGAACCAGCTAAATATATTCATGTTCTTTATATAAAAAAATAAACTCTCTAGATAGGTCATTAAAAACAATACTTCAAAATGGAGACTGACAAGCCAAGAAAGGGTAAGTACAGTTTCATTGTTAGAGCTCAATATAGCCTCCATACCATTAAAAATGGGGATTTTGATCTGCTAACAAAAGTGATGCTGTGATTTTTACTGTCTCTTTGCACACCCTTCTCACATTGACAATTTGTAGTCAAGAAAGAACAGATCATGCAGATAATTTGAATATTGGCTTTTGTCTTCCCTTCTGTCTACCTTTTCTAAATAGAGGAACTGACAAGTGATGCCTTGGTTTATCTAATCTCAACAAATCTTTTTTTGCTGTGTTCGATAATATCACTTGACACCTTTCATGAGCTCATTTATGTTAACATGCAGATTGTTTCTCTACACAGATTTTACATGAGATGAATCAATTACTTTGTATGGAAATTAAACATATAATTAAAAAGAAGCAAAGTATCAGCTGTCATCAGTTTTTAATATTTTCTAATAAAATAAATGAACATTTTTGAGGTATAATAATTTAAATATTTTTAAACTATCCATATGTTTAACATTTCTTTGACTTTTATTTATTAGCATAAAAATTTGAAAATTTTCTAAACAATCTTCAATCACAATATAAAATCTTACACAAATATTCATCTGTGAATGTGTGTGAGAAGATAATATTTTATAATGCAAATCTTTTTACTTTTTATTAGCAAATGAGAATTCAAATTTAAAAGTCTTACATTCATATATTTAAAATTTAAATTAAAATATAATATACAAACTTCCTTCCTTCTACTAAGAGGTCAGCACAGTTGATTTTTCTGGATGTATGTTTTTTTATAAAGTATCTTTGTCAGTACATATGAACCTTTTGTCTTTCACATTTACATAGAGTTCTGCACTTTAACTTTTTTTCTTTAATATTTCTGGAGCATTATGTGTACTAACACTCAAATATCTATATTTGTATCTTATTGCAGTAAAGGGATGCAATCTAATTATTAAACCATACTTCTACAGTGAAAATTTATTTTTTTAATAATTAATATTATGTATATACAACCAGAAAAAAATTTAAAGTCATACTGAGTAAAAGATAAATGCAGTCCAGCAGGCATAGATCCACAAAGGCCAAATATTTTCATAAAATTTAAAGAGAAAAGTGAGGCATTACATGGCCTTCAGAATAGACAGGAAGAAAGACAAGACATCAACATTTAATTAAACAGTACATTTCAACATGAGCTTATTTGTAAATGGACTATTTCAGATTGATTAGATTGTGGTTTACTAGAAAGTTAAGGCTCTGTTCATTCCCATTCTATCCCTTTTCCTTCCTTCATTCAATAAAGTGCACATTCTAGCTGAAACTTGGTCTCTGTTGTTAATCATCCATCACTGCATATCAAGCAAGTTCATTGAGTCATGCCTCTACAACTGCAATGTATTCACAATCACATTCTGTGTTCTCCTAGATCCTGTGGAGATTCTGGTGGAGGATCATGGCAGAATATGAAGTTTAGTTTTATATTCCTATCCCTTAGAGACAATGCAGTGAAGAATGATCCAGATTCCTGACAATCTTAGCTGTTACACTTGTGTCCCTGATTTTTACAAATCTCCTGCTCAGTTGAGCTAAAGTGCCAGCACTCACCACATGGTGAACTCCATCATGAACTGTTCCACTGTCAGGGGTTAGTGTGAGTATGGGCAGAGACATAACGGACCAGGACTTTGCCTCCTCCTTGAGAAGTTCCTTTGCATTTCAGATGTACACTAAAACTTTTAAGAACTTGAGGTAGTTCAGGGAGGAGAAGGTCACATCCATCACCAATCAGTGGCGTTCCTGAGTTGCCAGTCAAGCAAAAGCCCTGGAGGTGTTCCCTTGGCAAAGCCAGGAGCTACACCACATCCTCAGGCCCCAGGGACTGCCAATGCCCACCACCACCACCAAGGCCTCCACTCACTCACGCAGGGCAACCTATGATTGGCTCCCAGGTGTAGCAATGTCTGGACATTTACAAAAAATTTAAATCATTTTTTTCCTGTTTCATGGTATTATAATACTCATTTCTGAACTAGTCTGTGAATGTTTACATCTTTACTGAGACTTTCAGTTATTAATAAGAAAATCATGGCCCAGACTGCTTTCTTGATTTTCCCAGTCCAACCTAAGGAAATCAAGGAAATGGATCTTCATTTGAACAACTCAAGTAAAGCCATGAAAAAATACCTGAGGATGTGGGCTGGGGGGAATGGTTATTGAGGTCTAGAAGGGTGAGTGGCAGCAGTCTCAGACAGAGCCAGGCCTGGTGTTGCTGATGATAGGAAGCAAGACAAGAACTTCTGGAGGCTGAATTCTCTGCTTCCTTCCTATGAGGCTCCCTCCTTGCTGCTTTGTCACTTCAAAAAAGAAAAAGTAGCAAGACCCACACAGAAGCTTTTGACAAGTAGGTGACAGGTGACATAAGACCAAGTACCACTAATTCTTCTTTCCATTTTTAGTCTTCCAAACTACAAATAGGAAACCATAATCAGTTAAGAAAACTCTTTGAACAAAGAACAGTCATAGGGCCATGGACATTCTCTGAGGGACAGAGTCATTTGGTGAAGGGAGAACAAAATTGTCAAAACCAGTCTTTGGTGTTCTGGGAGTTTTTTTCCTAGCATGGTGAATTTCTAGCAATCAAAACTTCACAAGTGGCTAGGGATGTAGTTCAGTAGTAGAGTTCTTGCCTAGCATGTAAAAGGCCAGGGTTCAATCTCCAGCTCTGCAAAAATAAATGAAACAAAACAAAGAAACAAAAAATCTTCACAAGCTAGGACTATATGTTTGCCCCAATACTCTTTATAATACTAGCCATAATGATTTATATGTTTGGAGAAAATTTTCTTATACACAAAATAGCAAGATATAGAGAAGCATAACTAAAATAAAAAGAAACAAATATATTACATGCAGTATTGGATAATGAAAATGGGATACTTATTATAAAGGTATACTGTTAACAAAAATTATAATAGTTGAAATAAACAACATAGCATATGTACTACATGAAAAACAACAGAGCCCAAGAATGACTTTTGAAATTGGAAGATCAGTTGTAAGAAACAGTTCAGGAAAGCAAGATATAAAATATAGTCAGTATATTACCAAATGAGTAGTAGCTAGCAAACTAATCATAGACTCAGAAGAATAAAATAAAAAATAATCAGATGGAATATTTAAAGAAACAATGAATAAGAATTTAAAATAAAGTCATACTCAGAAGTAATTGTTTTCTCCCATACATGGAAGCTAGAAAGAAAAGAAAAGGATGCCATGAAAATTGGGGACCACTAGGATCGAAGAAGGGTTTCATAAGAAGAGAGGAAGAGGGAGTGGAGAGGAATTAAGGAGGAAAATTGATCTCATTAAGTTTTTATGCATATTCAAATATGTCATAATGAGCGTGAAATTTAATATAATTAATATTCAACAATAAAAATGAAACAAATGGACCTGGGCTGAAGAATTGGTAGAAGCATAGAAGAAATAAAATGTCACATGATTTGTAGATGTTCCACCTGAGTGACAGGTATACTACACTATTTATTTTATGTACACCTAAAAATTTCTGCAATAAAACACTTGTATAAAAAGACAAAAAGAATTTTAACTAAAGACAAAAACCCAAATTCCTAGTACTGATGATATAGTCAAGTAGCATAGATGGAAATATCCACATTGAGACAGATGTCTAATATAAGCACAATAAAGCTCAAGAGAAGTTCTAAATATAAGGAAAAGAAGATCATCCATAAAGGAGACCTAATCAGACTGATGACAACCTAACCTTCTTAATGAGGCACTAGAAAAAAGAAGATTGAGTTATTTTTCTAAAAGAAAGAAGTAGAATTTTATAGAGAACCAAATTATCCTATAATATGAAGACTCAATGATGTGAAGGTATGAAAGGCTTAAATTTGCTGCAAACATGTCCTCTTTTAAAATACCTTTGAAGAAAGAACTGTTATGAAATACAAAAGATAACACCTGTTCTAAATGAGTTTGTCCTCCAAATATATCCAATCTTACCCATATGAAGAACAGGTTGAGAATTATGTTCATATAGCTGAACCTAGAGAAAACACTTGTACTTTCTGATGGTTGGATGCAATAATCCTCAGGTGAGTCAAGTTTAGTGTAGTATTTCAGACCCATGAATTGGAACCATAGCCACTGCTAGAGAATGTTGCTTCTTCCCTCTATTTTAACTGAGCTGACTTCTTTCTGTATCCTTCAAGAAACCTAAATGTTTTAAACTATTAGTAAGATTTGACTTTTTAAAGTCTATTCTGATATGCTTTAATTTCCAATAGTCAGTTTTAAGCCATTTATATTTATAGTAATTACAGAACTTTCAGTTTATGTTTGCCATATTCTTTTGCATTTTATTTTAAATATGTTTTTTTTTCTTTGTTTTCTTTCATCAATCTCTGCCTTCAATTTGACTGAGATTTTTATACTTTTTTTATTAAATTACAAGTGCTGGTTCCATTGGCAAATATGTAACTTTCTGTCTTTGAAAGAATCACTGTCTTTATCTGACTCCTTGGAAAACACAAAGCAGTGACATCCAAAAGTCAGTTTTAATTCCATTCCTTCGGAGGTACTTTTTAACCTTCTCTTTCTTCTCAGGTTGAAACTTTGCTCAACATGGGTGGTCAGGGTTTCTATGGAACTTCTTCTATGAATGTCCTCCCTAATTAAAGTTTACAGAGATTCTTTTGCCTTAGTTTTGAACATGGAGAGGCAATTTTAATATTCTATGTGATTTTTTACTAGTTCCTTTATTTCAAATGGAAGTGGGCTGTTTCATTATATGTTTTCATTTTTGCCTGAAATTTGATGAATTAAAATGTTTACTGCCCTATCCAAGGGGTGTGATATGTCATATGTATATTTAAGGGTTTTCTTGGTCTACAATGTATTTTATATCTTTGTTAAGTGATAGCTCTGTCTGCTTTTAAGATAACATAAACAGCTAAGAAAAAACAACAAGAACTTTTTCAAGATTGCTCATAAATGTTATTTTAAGTTCATAAATGAAGAAATACCATATATTTAAAAGAGGTTTATATATATTTCAAAGACATTGTATTTAACACATTTGATTAGTTGTTTACAAATTAAAGAGATATATAATCAGGAGTTGAAAACAAAGAAATAATATTAATAAGTAAAATGGAAGGACCTGAAACAATAAAGAAAATAAATTAAGGGGCTGCAGTTGTAGCTCAGTGGTGCAGTTCTTACCTAGCATGTTGGAGGCACAGGTTCAATCCCCAGTACCACATAAGAATTAAATAAAATAAAGGTATTGTACTTATTTAAAATTAAAAAATATTAAAAATAAAATGCATTGGAAATTGTGAAAATGTAATCTCGATTCTTTGCACCTGATGTGTGTGTATTTGTGTATGTATGCAAACTTATTGTTTCTGTATTCAACTATGTAACTCATAATTAATTCATAAGCAACATTGTTTTTATTTATCTTTTTCTACTTATTAACTTTTAAATTTTTCCACATTTTTATTGGTGTATTACAGTTACGTGTAATAATGGGATTTGTTGTTACATATTCATACCTGCACTCAATATAAAAATATGATTTGGCCAATATCATACCCCAACACTTTGCCACTCCCTCCCCAACTACCATCCTTTGGTCCTTTTACTCTACTGATCTCCCTTTTATTTTCAGGAGATCTGCCTGTGATATTATTTTCGTTTTTTCCTCTCTAGCACCTGCATATGAGAGAAAACATGTGACCCTTCAGCTTCTTAGTTTGACTTCTTTTAACAAAATGGTCTCTAATTATATCTATTTTCCTACAAATGACTTGATTTTCTTTTTCTCTACATTGTGTATATATATCATGTTTTCTTTATCCATTCATCTGCTGGTGGACACCTAGACTAGTTCCATAGTTCAGCTACTGTGAATTGTTCTGCTATATACAAGGGTATGCATGTGTCACTTTAGAATGATGATTTTAATTCTTTAGGATAAATACTTGGAAGTGGTTCTACATCTAGAGTTTTCAGGAACCACCATAATGATTGCCATAGCAGTTGTATTAATTTACAATCCCACCAACAGTTTAAAAGTGTTCCTTTTTTCTCCACATCCTCTCCAGCATTTATTATTATTTGTATTCTTGATGTATTTAGTCATGCTGTGTTGAAAAATAATTTCCTAACCAAACATAAGTTTCTTCATTTCTTTAAAATCTCAGTGCAAATAAAAGGGTCTTAATATTTTTAAATGCAAAATAAAGGTACTGAACTGGATGCTTTCTAAGGAGTTTACTTCAGTTTTATCATTTCATGAGTCTATAAATTGAACTAACAAATCTCTAAGCCATGAAAATTTTATGGAGATTTTCTTGGCAATGAACCTTTTGGATATAAATGAATCTCTCTCTAATAACTGGGTTAGAATCTTGGCTCTAACAGCTGCTAGTTGTATGACCTTAGATGCACATTTTCTCAAAGACTCTTTCTTCCAATGTAAACTAAAGATAATAATATCTAACTTTCAGAGAGGATTTGAGCTCTAACAATAATAAACCTAGAGCACCAACAGCATAAGCATAAGGTATATATCACATTTTTTGTCTCAGAATATGTGCTAAGTGTTTTTATTAAATTTTCATCAATTTAGGCTGGGTGCAATGGCACATGCCCATAATCCCAGCCACTCTGGAGGCTGAGGCAGGGGGATCACAAATTTGAGGGCAGCCTCAGCAACTAAGTGAAACCCTAAGGAACTCAGTGAGACCCTGGCTCAAAATTAAAAAATAAACAGGGCTGGAGTGTGGATCAGTGGTTAAGTGCCCCTGTGTTCAACTGCTGATAACAAAAACATTATTATTATTTTATTAGTTCATATACAACAAAGTAATAAGGGAGGTACTTTAACAGTGCATTATCTTTTTGTGCAGGACTGATCAATAAATATAATATTAAAATTATACAACTGGCCAGAAGTAACTCATATTACTTAATTACAATGACTATCTGCCAATTCCACATTGAGGATTATCAAGAATAAGTCTCACAGAAATAGAAAGAATGTAAATGTTCATATATGTATTGGTAACTCTCAAAGAAATTACTGTCAAATAGAAATAAATATAGAAATAAAAATTATTAAATAAAAATACTTGGTGTAAAAGATAAGGTTATACAATAGAGGGTCTTTAGTTGGAATAAAGCAAATTATCCTTCTTGAGGATTCCAGTGGCCTTTAGAAAAGGATTCCCTGGTGAGAGATTCACTTGTTTATAGACTTCTGACCCACTGAACTATTTTGTATGTAAAAGAGTTATATTGTCACACACATGAATGTACAGTAATGTACTAAAGAATTTCTAAGACTAACCCATTAATATTTTAAAGTATACCCAGAATGATTATAGTAACACAGTCTAAAAACAAATAGCTATTGTTTTAGAAACTGAATAAATATTTGTAAATTAAAGATGTAGTTGAGTTCATTCGATAATGAAAAACTAATGTAAATGTCAAATTCCAAATAATAATTTTATTTGCCATAGACCAATAAGGAAAAAAATTTAAATACTAACCCCCAAAATAGAGAAAGCTAAGAAAAGCATATGATAAAATTTTAACTAAAATAAGTTTGATGGTAGAAACCAATTGAAAAAGAAAATGGGTTTCTTCAACGGAAAAAAAAAGATCTTTAACATAAATATAACAAGATGTCTTAGTAACTACACAGCATTGATTATAAAAATAAAAAAAAATATTATTGGAAAAATTTTTAAAAACCCTCTAAGTTTTGCATACACTTTAATATTTCCTTGATTAGGCACAAAAATATTCTTCTTAAAACAAGTTATGATTCTAATTCAGGGGTTGGCAAGCTTTATCTGTAAGGGGTCAGGTAGACTATTTTCTGCTGTGTGGTTCACAGAGTGTCTATGACAAGTACAATATCCTGTCCCAGGAAAGAAGCCATGGACTCTAAATGAATGGACGTGGCTGTGCTTTAGTAAAACTTTTTCACAAGCAAAACAGTAGGCTGAATTTGGCACCAGAGTTCTAGTTTGCTGACCTGTGATATAAGTGATTCTTCTTGGAATAAACTGAATAAATAAGTACATTCTTAATTGGAAAATGCCAATGTCCATTTGGTATTCTCTCTTAGGGTGGACAAAGCAAGAACCATCAGGATCTGCTTCTTTACACGAGGTGATCACAAAAGTTTAAAGTTTAAAAAGACATTAGGCTCTTTTTAGCTTTTGAAGAGGTTTATTCTATACATTTCTTACTTCCTTTCTTTTAAAATACTCACAATCAAAAGAAACCACAAAGAGAAAAGGCAATGAGGAACGAAACAATTTAATCAGAAGCCCTAAGAGGATATGAATAGAGAATTCTGAAAAGAAAGTATTCTGTACATGAAAATTTGGAAAAGATTATGTCCAGGTTAGTGAGCAAGAGAGAAAGATACAAGGGAACCAGCTTATCATTTACTCCTTCCTCTTCAATATCTGAGGGGGAAATAAAAGTTCCCTCAGGAAATTATTTTTTCTAGTCCTTTGCCTCAGGCAAGTAGCTGGCTAAATAACTAACCCTAAAGTGTTCAAAATTATTCTGGAGGTTTAATAAATCTTCAAGAAGAGTTGATAAAAAACCACTTGAATACTTGAACCTCAGTGGTTAACAAGAGTGAGTGATTGTCACGTGATTTCAACATAGTGCCAGAAATGAGAAGCACGTATGACATGTGTGCCAAGGAGAGCTGGACTTCCCAGTTGCCATCCATTCTGGCACTTTTATTAAGATTTTCTACATCATAATGGATAAAAAAAATGTGGCATCTATACACAATGGAGTACTATGCAGCAATAAAAAATGACAAAATCATAGAATTTGCAGGGAAATGGATGGCACTAGAGCAGATTATGCTTAGTGAAGCTAGTCAATCCCTAAAAAACAAATACCAAATGTCTTCTTTGATATAATGAGAGCAACTATGAACAGAGCAAGGAGGAAGAGCAGGAAGAAAAGACTAACATTTAACAGAGTCATGAGATGGGAGGGAAAGGGAGAGAAAAGGGAAATTGCATGGAAATGAAGGGAGACCCTCATTACTATACAAAATTACATATAAGAGGTTGTGAGGGGAATGGGAAAATAAACAAGGAGAGTAATGAATTACAGTAGATGGGGTAGAGAGAGAAGATGGGAGGGGAGGGGAGGGGGGATAGTAGGGGATAGGAAAGGTAGCAGAATACAACAATTACTAATTGGGCATTATGTAAAATTGTGGATGTATATCCGACGTAATTCTGCAATCTGCATTTGGGGTAAAATTGGGAGTTCATAACCCACTTCAATCTAATGTATGAAATATGATATGTCAAGAGCTTTGTAATGTTGTGAACAACCAATAAAAAAAAATTTAAAAAAAAAAAGATCTTCTACATCATAATTTTTCCTAGGAAACAGTGTTTTCCCCCTCATCATAATAGGTTTGAAATTCAGTTACACCAACACGGTGCAGCTCAGTTACACCATTTTCTAAGAAACTGCTGTGCCATCATCTCTGGTAACATTCTCACTTGAAAGGAAATAAGTTTGAAGTGTTGAAGGTGCTTCCTTAAAATATTAAAAGAAAAGAAATTTTTGTTTACAATTAGCACCTCACCACTTATTTCCCAAAGTAAAATAAGAAATGGTTACATCAAGAAACAGACTTAGGCCGGGGGCATGGTGGCACATACCTGTAATCCCAGTGGCTTAGGAGGCTGAGGCAGGAAGATCATGAATTCAAAGCCAGCCTCAGCAAAAGTGAGGCACTAAACAACTCTGTGAGACCCTGTCTCTAAATAAAATACAAAATAGGGCTGCGAATGTGGCTCAGTGGGGAGTGTCCCTGAATTCTATACCTGATACTCTGCCCCCATTTAAAAAAAAAAAAGAAAGAAAGAAAGAAACAGACCTAAACAGCACATCTGGATCTATGGTCACTCTCCTGAAAGTGAACATGGAACACCTTCCTACATGTGGATGATCAACACATACAAGAGTCTTCATTTAAAGACAAGTGGTTGCAAATGTAAACATTTTATTTTTTCCTAGACTTTATATACTTGCATGTATACATGCACATAAACACCCACCTGGGTAATTACAACTTTTAAAATAAAAGCTGAGTATATATTAACTGCAGTCCTTTGAAAGATATTACATTATCTATGTGCATAATCAATTATCAATCTATATAACAAATGACTTAAAAAGATTCATCTTATACAATGATGCATAAGAAATGTTGAACACAAAATAAGAGATTTGTTTGTATAAGCAGATATGAAGCACTCAATCTGATAGGAATGCCAAGAGAGAAACTTTTTGATTGGAAAAGGGTATAGATTAGAATAATAAAAATCTATTCAAAGCTAAGATGCTGTGATAAGCCGTCACATCTGTTGTCTATAAAAGGATTCATAAGTCTGGTCATAGTGTCAAAAGACTCTATTCCCCATGGGTTACAAGATGTGTTTCTCTGAACAGAATTCACAGTAGCACCATGACTCAGCCATATGTACACCTTATGGTAGGGCCACCTGTTGCTCATTCTGGAGCAGAAAATTTACCCTAACACTTTGCTTGAAGCTTTACATTTTTTCACATTCACTTCACATTGCCTATCCACAGTTACAAAATCCTTGTAAAACATACCAGCTTTAGGGACTGCATTATCCTTTCTTAAATTCTAAAAGTTCTGTTCACTATATTTATCCTACATTTTATTTTTTCAGTACAGGTTATTGAACTAGGGGTGCTCTGCTCCTGAGCTACATCCTATCCCTTTTTGTTTTTTATTCTGAGATAGAGTCTTACTAATTTGCAGAGGCAATTTGCAACTTTCCTCAAACTCCTAATCCTCCTGCCTCAGCCTCCTGAGTCACTAGAATTACAGGTGTGCATCACCATGTCTTGTTTAATGATATCTTTTTAAAAATCAGAAAAAACAAGGAAATACATAGATTTTATGAGCTCTTTGGTGACCACCTAGACAGGTTTATTGTAGCTTGATTATGGATAAAGACCACATGTAAGGAATACATTCTGGAAAATATGTGTTCCATGAGAAAATGAATGATTCTGTTGTACTTGAATTTTGCCAAACCATCTTGAACTACTTTTCAGACATTTTAAGACTAGGAAAACCTGAAAGAGATGGTTTGCCAAGTATTAGTCCACATAAAACTTTCAATGGAACATTGATCCATATGATTCTAGTTCAATTTATATTTATTCATCAAGCAATTTTGCAAAATCTATTGGTCTTTTCTTAAAGCTTAAGATAATTTTTTATCCATTTTTTTATGTATCAAGATAGTGTGTTTAACTTAAGTCCAATTTCTAGGAGAAATTACAGTTCAGTTCTGAACTGAGATTTTAGATGTCCTTGACCTGCCAAAATACTTTTAATATAACACATTTAAAATATTTTCAAATTACTGGGTATTATGATGTTGCATTGTGCTTGGAATTATCAGGGTTGAATGTTTACTACTTCAGCCAGAGAACTTGTAATGGGGGATAGACAAGACCAACATTTATGAAGCATGTGATTTCTAGTATAAACTACTATAGTTTTTGATCCTCTTTGTCAGCATCACTCACGTGCTTATTTAAAATGAAATGGATTTGACTGTCATGTATAACTAGAAAGAACCAATAAGATAAAATAAAAAATAAACAAATTCTTCTCTGGGAACCAATGGCAGGAATTATGTGAATGTCCCTCTGGAACTCTAGATTATGGTGTTGATCCATGTATGGTTAAAAACACACTTGGAAAATATCCTACAGCCCATGATGAGGATCATTAGATAAATTTGACTATGTTTCACAAATCCAATTATAAATTAAATAAAGTATTGAAAAAAAATGCAGCTTCCTTAAGAACTCCCTCTGACATTTAGAGTTTTTCATGTCTCAGCAATCTTCATGCACATGCATATTTATTAACATTTGTTAATTAGTATAAAGCAGGAAAACAATACGGAAAATCATAGATAAATGCTTGAGGATGGGAATATTTGGAAGATTCTTTGTTTTTTTATTATTAGTTGTTCAAAACATTACCTAGCTCTTGACATATCATATTTCATACATTTGATTCAAGTGGGTTATGAACTCCCATTTTTACCCCATATACAGATTGCAGAATCACATCGGTTACACATCCACTTTTTTACATATTGCGGAAGATTCTTTGAAGAAGCTAGAATATCCAGCTGTCATGGTGCTAGAGATATGAGCAGGAAGAAAGACTGCATTTTTAGATTTAAACAGCAGCACAAGCTTTAAAATGAACTCCGGACTCAGTAAATACGGGATAATGATAAGACCATCCTGATTATAGTTAAGGATTCATGTTAGAATCTTCAAGAAATAGTACAGAGAAGGGCTGGATTCTGAAGCCAGGTCTGTAGCAAGTAGAGGAGCTAGAGCATGAGCTACAAAATGAGGCTAGCACAATACAAGTGGCATCCAGCAGACTTAGTCCCATGGTTCCAGGTAGGGCGGCATGAAAGCAGAAACCACTATGGTAGGATAATTTATATTTCATTAAGTCAGGAGGAAGAGGATAGACTTTCAGTTTGTAAGACCAGCTACAGAACAAACCTGGGGCCCATTGTGAATGCAAGTATGGGGCCACTTATTTGAAACTCGTAAGGAATTTCAAGTTAGTGACAGCAGATGACATTCTAAGTGTGACATTTTTCTAAACCTAGGTTTCTGTGGGTCATGTCACTCACCCCTGGCCCTAGGAGTGGGGTTCAACCCAAGTTTACCATAAAATGGGACCCCTGCAAATCCAATTCAGGTTTCCAATAGGTTTCATTTGCAAATAAAATTTGATGTTTTAATATGAATAAAATCTAAAGTTATGTGAATAAAATATAAAATTTTCTTTTGCTTTGTTACTAAACTGATCTTGCTGTCTGGCATTTGAATGGGCAACCTCAAAACAGTCACAAATCATTGAAGCTGATAGAGAAAGAGGAAATTAAGAGGTACTTTAAAGAAGACAATAGTAGATATAGGAGTCTCAACAAAATAAAAGAACTGAGAAAGATAAATGTTTCTAGTCTGAGAAGTTCAACCAAAAGAAATTATTTAGAGAGGAAAATGTACTTTTCTTTGGAATTTGGAATTTTCATTGGAATGTTCACTGTAATTTAAAAGGAGAGCAATAAATCCATTTAAAAGCTTCCTGCAGTTAGTAGAGAGTTAAGACCATGAGTTGGTAAGAGATAAAGATTATATCTGTAAGATATAAGATCACATCTGATAAGAGTTTTGAAGTTAGAAACGCAAATTTTTTTTTCCCTACCAAAATTAGAAGTACTTGGATGCTTCATTTCAAAAGGTTGAATCCATATGCAAATCAGTAGTGAAGGGCACTTACAAGCAAGGTCATGCTATCCTAAATTGTGAAGGAAATGAAAATGGTCTCAGCATCCCCTTTCATCCTCTCCTCAAGTTCCTGTCCTGTCCCCGGTACTCTTTGCTTGGTGGCATCTTCAAAATCTCCCCACTTATGAAGCACACACACAGACACCTCCCTGATGCCATCTCATTTCTGAAAATCCCTATGAAGCACTAACAGAAAAAATTGAAGAGTAAATGTTAGCCGAAAAGAGGTTAGTGCATGACTAGATCACTTTAGATATTGACAAAGGACTCCTAAAAATTCATCACCTACTATTTGAATCCAAGAAATGGAGTTTTAATGCTGAAGGTGCTAATTTAGGGCATGGGATCCTCTCCTAGAATATCTCAAAGAAAGGTAATTTTTATATTCCCAGGCCTGGAAGTTTAAATGCCCACATAGATAACACTGCCATGTTTGCCTTCTTAAGCCTACATATAACCTCAAAACACAAATTCTGTTACTGTTAAGGGGAAGCAATTTACATGTTCATTGAACAAATATTAAGTGGTTATTATGTGCCAAGTTTGTGATATGACTTATGTCTCCAACAGCAAATAAGAGATGCCTATACTCACATCCTATGGGAAGGATTAAACCAGGAGAGAAGGCAGTTTCATGCAACTTAATGAACCAACAGGCTAGTCAATGGTTGCTATGGAGCATCTTAGTCCAGTCTGAGATAGAGATGAGGGGAAGGGACCAATCAGAATGGGCCTCCCAAGCAGGAAACAATCTGACACCATCACAAAATTTCTTTTCAGAACTCATTCAGTGGTAGGATTTACTCCTGGAATTAACAATGCATGCCTCCAAGATTGTTCACCTACTTAGTGAGTCTGTTCAAAATAAAATAGTAAATAGAATAATTACTATAAGGCTTCCTTTCCTGATTGCTTTTAGCTCTTTCTTACCTAAGACTCCACTATTTTTCTCATCCTTATGTCTATTGTTTTAGAAAGTTGATCCCTCAAAATATTTTACATATCAGTTTCTTCCTTTCAATAAAACTCCCAATACTTACTCTTTCCAACCAACCCAATCATCTTATCACCCACATCCCAGTGTAGCAGAAACTTAAAACTTACTTGTATCATTTAGAATTAATACAAACGTTAACACTATACCATGGAATGTAGATAAAATTTAACCTTTCAAGAACATAAAAGTAAAAAGATGGAACATTCTAAATGTTTTAATTCTACAAGTTTATTAGTGCAACATTCTTTCTGTTAAATAAAATATAATTTTAGTTTTAAAAAGGACTTGCACTTGTACTCAGATTTTTTTTTCAAATTTACCTTACAACAATATATTTTACAAGAATCTAGTTAATCAATTTTGTAACATTACAAGAATTAACCTTTCCTGTGGGTTTATGTGCTGACACACTAAGCACCTGATGATCTTCATAGCATTGAAGATCATTGGTCTTCATAGCAGCCTTTATGAAGTTGTTTCATTTGTTCCCATATTTCAGATGAAGAAAGTGAGGCATAATAAAATTAAATCACATGCCCTCTGATGATACAGTGAGCAAGTACCCTGGGCATTGAGACCATTAGTCAGACTCCTGAAACCATGCTCTCTGATTGACTGCACTACACTTTCTCCCTTTCGAAGAGAATCCAAACTATAAACAGGAGAGAAACTTCATTTTCAGAAAATGTACATAAGTAAGCTAAAGACCTTAGATTATTTTTCATTCATAATAAAATAATTACTAAAAATATTTTTCAAAAATAATGCTTATAAACTATTAATGATAATTTCTAAAATGTGAGTATCATGCAAATTGTCACAAATGATCTAAAGCCATTTTTGAGACTAAAAAGATGTATATGTAAATTTGTTGATACCTCTCTCTACCTCAGAACAAAAGTTATATAAAGCTACAGTTCAAAATGTCAAGTTGTTAAGATTTCAAACCAAAGGAAAATTTATGGCTACAACTTTAAAAACTCTGAATTCAGTACAAAAATAAAGGCAATATTAAGTGCAATTTGAGAGGTTTATATAACACAATAGACAATAGGTTTATAAGCCACAATAGACAATAAAAAGTTACTTTTTGTAAATATTCATCTGCTGGAGTAAGCATGAGAAGTACCTTTATAGATGAGTCCAGCATTAAAGAAAAAAAGCCGTCCATCAGCCCAGATAATCAACAATGTTAAAAAATAAAGTATGTCTCTGTGATGTTATTGTACACTTTCATATAAAGCTACTTTTAAAGTATAGTATAGTTTTTGCAGAAATTTTCACCACAAATATTTAAATCTGCGTAGCAAAACTAAGTCCACCACCTTCAGAGGAATAGTGGGATAAAAATGAAAGCTACTCCTTTTACCCCAGTGAACAGAGCTCCCTCTCTCTGCACCATGTAAGGACACTGCAAGGAAGCACAATCTTCAAGCCCTCACCAGAACCCAACTCCAAAACACTCTGATAACCTTCCCACCTCCAGAACTGAGAAATAGATGCCTGCTATTTAAGCTTTCCAGTTGATGGCATTTTGTTATAGTAGTCGAAGCAAAAAGACAATTCATGTATTTTAATATTTACTTAATATTCCCCTAAAGATGACAAATTTATTTATTTTCTTTTTCTTTTTTTATTTATTTCTTAAATATATGACAGTAGTGGAGTGCATTACATTCATAATTATCCATTCACAGCACAATTTTTCATAACTCTGTATATAAAGTATGTCCACACCAAATTATGCCATTGTACGTGAACTCTCTTATTGATTTTTTTGCATTGCAATTCTTAGTACATCTTTATACCACAATTTATTACATCTCTGTTTGTATATATCTTTGCCTTCAGAATAGAGACAATAAAATCTCCTCATTAGGATTTGATGATGGAATTAAATAAGTAAATGTAAAGTGCCAGGCACAGAATAAGTGCTCTATAAATTTTGGCTGTAACACAAACAAATGGAGGAAATCCAAATAATTCATGAGAGATAGGGTTTTTTGTTGTTGTTTAGTTTGTATGTTTATTTTGCCAAAAACCAACCAATGAAACAAGCATAAGGAGTCTTTCAACTTCCTACTTTGCAGGAAGTCTTAGGAATTAAGTCCAGTATAATATTTGTTATTTTGTTTTAGATTACTAACTCCTATAGGTCAGATCTTTTAACTAAGCAGCTCTATGAAAAAGTCAGAATAGACTCATGAATTGTAGTGCTTAAATACCACTTGAGAGTGATCTATACTTGATATGCAAGATGAAAGGATTGTGCAATCCATATCTACTTATAGTACTGAATTATATTCACTTGGTAAAACAAACAGCAAGAAGGTGACAATGGACAGTACCTATAAGCCAGAAAGATTCCTTATACTTAAAAAAGAAAAGTCAAACTTTCCATTAAGACAGCTTTCTATAGATTCCTAAGGTCTTCTTAACAGAGGGATGGCAAGTTTTATAATGTATGAAAGCACTTGGAGAACACTTCTTAGAAAGCATTCATGTCATTGTAACATATGATCCTGATCAATTTGACCAACAGAGAAAGGACCCATTTGTGTTCATTAGAATGTGATTCTTTAAACTGTTTTTGAGTCTTTGGGAATTAAACTCGACTGTTTGGACATCTGAGTAAATAAAATTAAATCTTGAAATGCTTTAAGTGTTTCTGTTTTGCTTCCTTTTACCCCCCATATCTCTTTTATTTTTAACTATAATCTACGTGCAGCAAAATAGAGATTTTTAGGAGCAAATTTTATTAAATTTTAATAAATGTTCACACTCATAACTCTGATTATCACAGATTTCCATTACCCCTAAAAGTTTCTCTGGCTTTTATCATTATTATTCTTGTTTTAACTTCCAATCTGCTCTTCTGTTCACCCTGGGTAGACACTACCTATTATCATTAACCAGTTTTACATGTTTTAAAATTTTATATAAAAAATCAGCAAATCCTGTCTGGTTTCCTTAGCATATTATGTTTGAGATTTATCTGTAGTAATGAGTGTATGAGTAAAACATTCCTCTTTACTTCTGAGTAGCACTGTACTGCATAACCACACCATTGCTTCAAGTCTTTCAAATTTTTAATAAAACTAGGCTTGAAAACTTCCCTGAAATATTGCTCTATCTTTAATTCTTCTGAATAAATTCCAAGATATGGAATGTATTATGAATTATATTACTGTGAACCATATACAAATCCAGCTCTTGTTGGGTGTGATGTCAAACTCCTGTAATCTAGAGGCTAAGGCTAGAGGATCACAAGCCAAAATTCAACCAGGGCAATTTAGCAAGACCTTGTCTCAAAATATAAAATAAAAGAAATGGGGATATAGTTCATTGTAGCGTGCTCTTGGATTTGTTCACCAATACTGGGAAAAACCTCACTTTTTATAATATAAAAATGAGTATTTCTATAGCCTTGATTATAACTTTTCATAAATTATCAACATTATATTTATGTTTTGTTAAAGTTTTGTAAAAGATATTTTTCAGTTTGTAATTACATCATTAGTGCCCTCTGAATGTTTTAATTTGTGTAAATATAGAGGTCATAATTTTTGAAAGACATTACAAAGAGCAGAGGTACTGTGGTATAAGACTCATTTATTAAGAAAGAGGATGTGGAAAAGAGAGAAATAGACTTTTTTGGGACAGGTCATAAATATCAATAAGTAAAAATCACAAGGAATCAATATATTCACTATTAAAATGAAAACATATAACAATTAAATATTGTTAAATCTTGCCAGATTTGGTTAATAAAAATACAAGACCCTCAGTTAAATTTGAATTCAATATAAACAACAATTTTTAAATATAAGCATATTTCCTGAATATTTGAGACATATACACACACACACACACACACACACACACACATATATACTAAAAATGCATTTTCTATTCATTCTTGCTTAACTTATCAGGCAGCCACAAAATCCTCTCTCTCTCTCTCTCTCTCTCTCTCTCTCTCTCTCTCTCTCTCTCTCTCTCTCACACACACACACACACACACACACACACACCTAGTTATGATTTTTTTTTCTGAAATAGTAAAGCTATATTAGAAGGTTCTTGTGAAGTGACACTAATTCCGAATGCTAGATGAACTCCGAGATAACTCACAAACAAAAGCACAAAAGGATCATTTGGTCTGTTAGCTCAGATAAGGCTACCATTACAATGAATCACAAAGAGGCTAAACATTCAAGATGGCAGGTTGGTTCATTCTGGGGGTCATGAGAGAAGGATTTGTTCTAGTCTTCACTTCTTAGCTGGCAGATGATCCTGTATCTTTACTTTGTCTTCCCTGTGCACATTTATATCTTTGTTCAGATTTCCTCTTTCTTTAAGAATACTAGTCATATTGGATTAGGATACACATTAATAACCTCACTTTAATCACTTTTTCAAAAAAATCTGTTTTCAATATGGTCACATTCTGAGATCCAAGGTTAATATTGCAACATTTAAAATTTTGGGGAGAAACAATTTAATCCATCACTATCAAAAGGAGAACAAGAAAATAACTGAGGAGACAGAGAATGAAATATGGACAATTGGAAAAATGAGAATCAGTGTGGCTTTTATCTTATGAGAAATATTCTAACTTAAATGTGCTTTTATCTTGCCAGTGTGAGTTTTATAGAGTAAGTTATTCAGGACATTGAACAGTTATTCTTTGATTTAGATACTGGAAATCTCAGTGGAGTCAAGATTCCCACTCCCACTAAACTAAATCTTAGCATAACAAATACAAGAAAGCCTGTGAACGAGATGGCTAAGCATCTTCAAGTATTATTTCAGTTTTCAGTTATTTCAATAATACTTGGTGATTCCAAAAGTAGAACAAGTAAAAGAGAAATAAAATAGGATAATTTGGAATCATACTTTAAAATGCTTTCCAATCCAGAATGCTTAATGGGCCCTTTGAAATACACTTTGAATAATAAAAGTGATTTTTTTTTTTTTTGGTAAAACGTTCCTTTAAAAACTATGGCTTATTATACAAAGCTCTTCTTCAAGGGACTATTCTCTCTTCTCTTAGGGAAAACACCTCTGTGTGATACAAAATCCTGGTCCTGCTCATTAGGACACATTAAGAATCAAACCATTGTTCTTTCCCTCCTACTTGAAACAAATATGTTAACACTCTTTGATGAGGATTTAATAATATTTCAATATTAATTAACTGAGGCATACTTTGTGTAGGTGCAAAACTTAAAAATTCCATCCAATAAGATTTTCTGATAGAATGACATTTACCTATGATTTTTTTTTTTACTTACCAATAGCAGTGCTCATCTAAAGATAAGAAAATGCTTCTTAAGGCAGAATAAAATTTACATCACAACAAGGAGAATAACATTATGAAGCAAAAAAAATTCTTCAAAAATTTCACAGAAGCTCATAATTTTTAAATATGGAGTGGTATATATTGATCTTACTAGAATTTTCAGCAAAATATATTTATCAACCTTATCCTTATGATGGCACAGGACTTGAATTTTAAACTTTCCTTTTATTTTCAGATTTCTTAAATCAAGTGATGAACCAAATAAAGACACAAAGTCTTCATCTGGCTCATCCATTATTCAACCTGAGAAAGCATACAGGGTGGTGAACCATAAAAATAAGCCATATTGATATCACATCAATGATGTCTCTCGTAATACCACCTTATGTTTTAGTTTCTCTGCTGTGCCTGAACACATCTTTTGCAACATTTATGTACTAAACTGTAATTGTTTACTTGTCTTGTGTTAGTTTTTCTGTAACTGTGAGAAAAAAAAAGAGGAAATAAATAGGAAAGATTTAAATTGACACCTGGTTTTAGAAATTTTAGTCCATGGCCAGCTGGTTCTGTTGTTTTGGGCCTGTGATAAGATAGAATGTCATGTGCATGGTGAAGCAAAGTAGTTCACCTCATGGTGGCCCAGGGATAAATAAAGAGAGAAACAAGAGAATTAGAATCTGATTCCCAATATCCACTTTTAAGGTCATTCCCCCGATGACCTAATTTCCTTCCACCAGGCCTCACCTGCTCATGGTTCCACCATTTCCCATTGGTGTCACATGCTGACAACCCAGCCTTTAACCCGTGGCCTTTGGGGTATTTTCCAATCAAAATCATAATGTCTGTTGCACCTTACTAAACCATGAGCCCAAGAGCTCTTATTTACAAAGGCTTAACATAAACATATGGTTAGTATTAAATTAAATAAGAAGTTAGTTTTAAATTAAATAAGAAGTCTTTAAAATGAATTAAAAATGCATGCAATTAAAATAATTATACTAATCCAGTAGTAACAGTTCTAATTTACTAAAATCTTACTGTATGACAGCATGCTAATTTGGTTACCTGGATTACCCTGCTTGATTCTCACAATAAACCTTGTAACATAGATGTTCCCATCATATATTTAACAGATAAAGACATCAAGACTTGATGCAGTGAATCAATTGGCATCCCTGGAATCTGAGGTGAAGTCTTTCTGGCTTTAAATTCTGTAAGCTAGCAGAGTGTTGTGGTGAAGAGTTTAACCTGCAGATCCTCAATATAGGGCTTCACTCCCAGCTGTGCTTCTTATAAGCAGCATGGTCACAAGCAATTTGTGGAACAGTTCTAAGCCTCAGTACCTTGAGTGCCTTAGTTTTCCATCAGTAAATTAGAGATAGTAAGAATTACCTATCCATGAGATGGTGTTGAGTTGTAAATGACTGATTACACTCAAAGCACTTAAAATCATTCGCTGAATCGGTAAGTACTATTTAAGTGTTAGCATTTTTATTACCGTAGATCACTTTCATATCACAGTATATATTTAGCATTATAAATTTTTATTGCCTAATTTACCACCTTGCTTTCAGTACCAGCATGTATTTAAACCTGCTATATGTTCTTCTCTCTGCTGTTAGACTGGCACAATGTTTATATAGGCCCTGGTCACTTGCTTTTGACATTAAATTCCTTCTCATACAAAGCTCAGGTTAAAACTGAACAAGGAATTGAAGGTGTAAGTTTGTGCTACCTAAGCAGAAAAGATGAACACAAGAGGTAGCTGAGTGTTTCTAGGCAGAAACAGAATCAAGGAAGCAAATGATCTTGGGCATTATATGTCATGCAATTACAAGGCCAATTTGTTTATCTACTATACTTGGTGGAATATTGGGTTTTGAGGAAAGAAAGGAGATGCTAAAATAACAATAAGTAATTCAACTGCAAGCATTACATGTATTAAGTTTAACACAGATTTAAATAATAATAAGATGCAAGGACAGAAAAAGAAAAAGAGCTATGTTTCAATGACATTGAATAGTAGCTCTGTTTTGGGAAGGTCATTTTATCTTTTAATGGTACCAGGTGTAAGACACAAGGGAGGCATTCCTGAAGGACATTGCAAGAAACAATGGGAAGCCTTAAACAGAGGGACCCCTTGCACACCAGAAATAACCAGGATGATTTGTTTCCTTTCAATGTACAATATCCATTTGTTAACTATGAGCTAGAATCAGTTCCACAAGTAATTAGTGCAATAACTTCCACTAATCTTGATCTGTTGCACCCTACAATTTGCTCTTAATATTAAATAAAATATTAAAACGTGTGACTGTTTTTATATCATCAGCTTTAAAAATCTCACTAAGTTATTTTAATCAATATACTTGTTTTAAGTAAAAGCCATTTAATCTCCTGACTTATACATTAACCTTCCATTAAGTATTAGTGAAGAAGTTAAATGCACCTTAGTCAATAATGCTAATGCAGGCACTGTTGTATTACCTATGGAGGAATGCGTATTCATATTATGTTAAAGTGGCTATCCTTAACGATTAGCCATTATGTGTCAGGAAACTGATAATAAATTTGAAATATTCCATGAGACAATGAATTATAATGTTGAAACTGAGTTCTCTGTACTGTAATAATTTTGAAATGAGGTCATCTGCTTCTTCTGGTCAGTGCCTTTTAAGGCAATGATACTGAAGTGATGAAGACACCCTCAGTGACATTTGAACCTCACCTTGCAGTTTCACATCTTGGTGGGTAATAAATGAGTCTGCTAATTGAAACCAAGATGTGTGAATTCATTGTATAGTACTGTTTTACCAACTACTCTTTTTGTTTAAATAACGTGCTGTAATCTCCTTATGATAATGTAGAAATTGACTTCAAAACCATCTTACATCGTTTTGTTTATCTATTTAGTACAAATGAATATATATTTTCATTCCCCCCTTCTGAAAAAGAATTTATTTCTTTAATGTTCTTCTGCAAAATTTCTCTTTACCAAAATCTTATTTAATGTAGGATCAGCAACATCCATTTTAATGGACTTGTAAGAGCACAAATACATTTGCTTTCTCATTAAGGAAATCATATGCCTAGTGAGAAGCTGCTTCCTTAATAGGAAAGGAACCTATGTAGACTCTAAATGTTTTTTCCAGACATCTTCTTTCCCTGGTGCAATTAAAATGCAGATGTTTAGTCATCATCATGTTTCTGTATCCAGAACTTTTTTTCTATGTTTGTGCTGTTGGAAATAATGAATATGATTTCACAACTGAAGAAAAATAATTAAGTATTAGGAAGATGTCACAAATTATTTCAAATTAAATAGTTTATTTCTCTTGGATTTCTCAACATTAGGTGTCCTTGTAATACCTTCAAAAAAGAGATTAATATTTTGAAAAAATATATATATTATATATATATATATATGTGTGTATGTGTGTACACACACAAACACAGAGACATACATTATATTTTCTTTGTTTCTTAAGGAAAGTGAATGAACTCTAAATACTTTTGGAGTTATGTTATAAATGTTTAAATCACTTATTTCTAATAGAATAAGCATGGTTCCAAAATCACCACCAGATTTTATTTTTGCTTTATTTTAGGAAAATCTATGTTAATGAATAATTTATTCTGAGTATTCATAGTTCATAACCATCATTATATATCTTTTCTTCCATTTCAATATGGGCTATATTATTTTACTTCATTATAATTCTATCAATAAAAACATTGAAATACTTATAATTTCAAACTTGAAAATATTTTTGTCTTTAAAGAGGAAATAAGGAAGCCAGTTAGGACTTTAAAACTGTATGCATAGTATTCATGAATGTGTGTCCTTTACAGGATTACTGTATTAACCCAACAAACTACTAAAGAAAATACTTACTACCCATCTTGCAAGCAGAGTTTTAAGCACTTCCCTTTTTTCCAATTTATTTTAGCCTTAAAATACCCCTGAACATATCTACTGTTTCTCTTATTACAAGTGTGTGGATGGACTGACAGAAAAGTTAAGTAAGTCTCCTCGAGCCCCCAGGATACATGGTGGTTAGGTCTCTACACGCTTACAATGTCTGTATCTCCTTGATACATTGCAATGAAATACTACAGACAGAGATCTTAAAATCTTGTGAAGGATTCTTCTTTAATACTCACTTTTCTTTTTACTAAGGTAAAAAGTGAAAAAGGTATAAAGAAAAGTGAACGTTATAAAAGATAATATTATAGAAATAGAGAATGATTTTGAATTAACCTATGCAGACCTACACTCCCCCCATAAAATGGGAGAAGAAAATCAAAGAAATGTCTTCAGTAACATTGTCATATCAGGTGCTTTTATACAATACAATTCACACTTTTAGTATCTTGAGAAAACTTGAGTTGTTGGGGATTCCCTTTACTGCATTCACTCCTGGGAAGGCTCTGTAAATCACAAGGTAGTAGAAAATCAGATTGAAGTGGGCAAATATCAGGGTATACATTTAGAGGGACAAAATCCAAACTTCATTCTCATGCGATGAGAACCAAGTAATCAATTTCTGTCTAGGAAACAATGCAGACAGGCTGCTCCCAGAGATGTCAGGCTATGTGAGTGAGGATGAGTGCTCTGTCTCCTGGGCAGCATCAGGAAGGACAGTAGAAACAAAAGACAAAACCTCATATTTCCCTAATGTATCTGCACCTGGAATAACTGGACATTTCCCAAAAAAAGCAACTAATATTACCACTGAGTACAGGATCTTCCATAAAAGGACAAGCTTAATATTATGAGCTTGATGTGTGGAAAAGGTAGAAGTAGAGATAGGGTTTCACTACAGCCCATAATATTAATAAAGAGGAAGAAGTTACCTACTCGTCCTTGCTCTCACAGGTAGGAGGCCTTCAGTCATATAATTTTAACAGTTTTAGGCCAGAATGAATAGGCTATCCAGCTTCCAGCTCTACCTGCTACATCTACAGCAGAATATTGAATAGAATGGAGCATGTTCAGGCTGTGTGACATTAATCCTGCCCTTATGCTTCATGTCTTTTCCAGTCTGACCTTTACACACACTTATGTGAGTTTAACCTCTGGATTTTTCTTAGATTTTAAACGAGTCTACAGTTGTTTTGATGGGGTGAGTTATACATATGCTAAATAAATAAATTAATTAAATACCAGTGACTGGCCAGACAGCTTTCTTTTCAACAGGCATGGAAATTCAACTAAATTTTCCAACAACTTGACTCTGAGAAACAGTAAGACTCCATGTGCTTTCCCTCCTTCTCCATTAGATGAGGTCCTGGACCACAGCAGAGTTGTACATTGGAATCAGCATATGAAGGAAGCACCTGCTCACCCCATAGAGCCTCACTGTATATTTATGTGGGGAACAAACACCTATTTAGTTAAGAGACTGAAATTCTGAGGAACTATTTTTTTTTCCTATTTAGTAGTGCATGCGACCTAAAATCACAAGTTTAGTATGTGATTCAATGTTATTAAAGATACAGAATTGTCTCCATGTTATCAGCCTCTACAATGTCCATATCACCAACTTAACAACTTCACTTAGAGTTTGGAACATGGACAGGCTCTGACTTAGATGAAAATATTTGTATATTCACACTCTCTTCACATCCTGTGGTTGTCAGTCTTTGAAAACAGTCCTGAAAACATAGTTAAAACTCCAACTTATAAAAAGCTATTGTTTTTAAAACAGTAGTTTCTTTCTGTCTCAGTTGCTCCCAGAAATATCATTAAAAAAACTCAATTTGGAAGTCCATTGTAAAGGAATTTATGTACATCTTTTCATTATGTCAGAAGATACTCCTTTATTGAGTTATTACCGAATGGTAAAATTGAACATTATAAGCTTAAGGTAAAAATTATGAACTATTTATGAGTAATTTGTGGGAATGATCATTCAATTTCATTTGATGATCACATGTTTTTCATATCAATGGAGTATAATAGGCCAAAAAAACAAAAAGTTTTCAATATAATTTTCATATACAAAAATTTATAAAACTATATATTTATTATTTAATACTCATAAGTTGTCTTAATGATATACAGTTCCAGCAAACTTACAAACCAAATAAGATATTTGAGGAAAACACAACTAGATCAAGAATTTCTATATATGTATGAAAAATCTGCACCATGGGACCAGGTTGTAACTCAGTGGTAGGGCACTTGCTTGACACGTGTGAGGCACAGAGTTTGATCCTTAACACCACATAAAAATAAAATAAATGTATTGTGTCCCTTTACAATTTAAAAAAATATTTTAAAAACAGAAAAAGAATCTGCACCTTAATCCAAACAGTTTCTGGTGAACCTATTGAACTTTTAAACAGATTCTAATAGAATTCCAAGAAAAATTAAAAAGCTGATTTAAGTTTGTTCCTTTGACTAAATTCAAGACAGTTTTCCCCAAATCAAGATACCTAATTTCCATGACAAAGTGCAAGGTGATTTTCAGCATCTGGAAACATTTTATACATTTTGGCTCAACTACTCTAGGTACACGTTCAGGAAGAGGTCCTAAGAATGGAGTACCAGAGACTTCTTATTCTAAGAATATCTTACTTGTCTCCTAATCACTTTGTGGTAGAAACCAGAGTGTCAGTTCTGACAGACATGGACAGCTAACTAATATATAGATGTAAGATAGACCCGTGATCCCGTCCTTTACTTTTTTCTATTAAATTTAAAAGATATAATGGATGTAAATCCTTTAAAACTCTTCTGGCAGAGTAAGCATTCAATACTGGAAGAAGTCATATATCATAAAGTTTAAGTGCATAAGCTCTGGAGCCAGCCTGCCTGGGTGTGAATCCCAGTTCTGCCACATCTTCTCATGTGACTGTGAACAAGTGCTTAACCTCTTTGTGTCTCAGTTTCGCTTTGTTTTTCATCAGTGAAGTAAGGATAGTAATCAAGTGACTTCATAGGCTGCTTGTGAACATTAAAATAGTGAATGCATGTTGAGTGTCTAGAGAAGCACTTAATCCATAACAAGGGAATACTAAATATTAGCACATGAGGCTTAATATATGTTAGCCCCTTCCATCCCCTCTTCTTTTCCTGCTTATCCTAAAGCAGAGTAATTTCATTAATTCTTGTCTTCTTTCATACTTCAATGCATTTAAATGATATTTTTATTTTGGATAAATTCCAATAGTCTTTTTACTTATCACAAATAACAAGAAATTATTGTTTTACTTAAACACATGAAATATTTTCAAACCCTCCTCCATACATATAAAAGAAATCATTTCTATTTGGGATTTTAAGAAATGCTTATATTTACTTTTGAAATTTTATTACATTTTCAAAGCAGATTATTTCTGCCCAAGGATGATGACATAGAGAATTCATTTTGAGCCTTTAGAGTATAAAGACACTATTCAAGTTTCATAAATTCCTTTAACATGCCAGATGTAAAATCAATTAGCCATAGTAGAAATATAGCCTCATATTTTAAAAACTGCAACATTCTAATTGCTTGGTCTGCAGCTTTTTAAAATAGTAATATGAGGGGATTTGGACTTAAACATTTTTCATTTCTAGAATGTTCTGGGTGAGTTTGGAAAAGCAATGAGAGTCTTCTTTGGAAATTTAAAAAGATAAAATCATATTTGAATTTTCACAAGATCTTCTCAAAAAGTTTCCTTACTCGGTAATGTACAAAAGAATATTTTAAATAATCATAAAAGATCACTACATATTTCTCATGAGTTTTCACAATTGGAAGTGTTTATTCTAGAAGGTGACCTAAAATTTATGATTAAAAACATTTGAACAGACTGAGATTATTATTATTTTTTGACTACATTAGGTTTTGCTTAATGACAGAAAATAATAACTGTGAAAATATTCACAAGCAGTAATACTAAGTACTAATACTAGTAAGTAGCATACTGAGTGGCAAATTAATAATTTGAGACTGGAGAAGTCAGCAGGTTTTATTGGACTTAGTTCCATGTATCTAGTCTATGTATACCCCAGTCACATTGTTAGAAAAAAATATTAGAAAAATAAAATACAGAAGAATTCTCTAACTCAAATGGGTAGCTTACAATGAACTCTATTAGCAAAGACTGCCCTAAAGAGCAGGTCTTCACACTAGCTTCTTATCAACTCCTTTTTGCCCTTTTTCAGAATAATTACTTGCCAAATTTTGCACAAAACAAAAAATACTGCCCAAAACACTTTTATCTTGTGTGTAACCTGGATGGAAAACAGAACATTTGTTTTCCTGCTCAAATTTGATATAGGTCAGCAATCACTTAATTTGAAAACCTTGTGGTCAGATGTGTTTGCAATTTTTAGATTTTCTCATTTTACCCTGTCTTAAAATAAAAAATAAAACGGGGGCTGGGGATATAGCTCAGTGGTAAAGTCTCTCTGGGTCCAATTCCCAGGACAATAAATAAATAAATAAAAAAATAAAAGATTTTCTCGTTTTAGAAATAAAAGGTGATCATGTATATTCCATAATACCCACAGACAGCAGCCTGTGAGGAAGGGTGTTGTAATCAAAAGTGCATTAATGTGTCTTAAATACATAGATACTCACACTAACCAAAATAAACACATAGTATAAAGCTACCAAACAAGTTAACACAAGAGGTTTGAATTATAGAACATCGAGTATTTTTGAGTTTTAAATAGGGTACTGTGCATGGAAGGTGTAAAAATAATGAAATGAAAATGATCCCTGAATAATAAATTATGATTATTAAAATCACATATTTAATTTATTTAATTAATCAACAAAGGCAATGTGACTACAGTTTGTATTGTAGTGTCCATTCTGTTAACAATAATGATAAATGCCAGGAAAAAAATAGTTTTTTTAAAAAAGCTCCCCAAAGTTACAGAAAATGAGTCAGCAGTAAACAGAAACTAAAAATAATATGACCCTAAAAAATGGGGACCAACCGGATGATGTACATGCTTGTTCAAGTCCTACTAGACCGCTGCTAGCTCATACAGGACATGGTAAAAGCATGAGGGATCTTAAAGTGGAATTGGAAGTAGCTAGGATGGCAGAAAAATTAAAATTGCAATGCCAGACAAGACAGGCACAAAGAGGGAAGGGATCTGCAGCCAATCTCTCATTGTTTCAAAAGCTGATTTCAAACGGATCCATGAATGGATGAGACTCTAAGCACTACAGCAAACAAAAAACTTGAAGATTCAAAGAGCTGAGAAGAAATTTCCAAATTTCCTGTGACCGGGAAGATAGAGTTTAGATTTAAATTTCACTAAATTAGAGGAGTATTCACCATCCTCTTCTTTCCCACCCACTGGCTCTTCACAGTCCCTAGATTACCCTTTTAGTTTCTTTCTGTACCCCTGCTATGCTTCCTCATCTCTAGTGAACATTATTCCATTCAATACTTCTACAAGATTTATTTATTGGTTTCCATAAATGAGTGAGAACTTGTGTTATTTGTTTCTGTGTCTGGCTTGTTTCACTCAACATTATGTTCTCTACTTTCATCCATGTTGCCACAAACAACAGGATTTCATTGCTTTTGAGGTTGAGTCTTATTCCATTGTGTAAATATAGCACATTTTCTTTATTCATTCATCTACTGAAGGGCATCTGAGTTGATTTCATATTTTGCCTAGTGTGCAAAGTGCTATAAATATGATGGTGTAAGCATTTGTCTGGTATAAAGATATCATTTCCTTCGAGTATATACTGTGGAATTGCTGGATCATGCAATAGTTCTATTTTTAGATTTTTGAGAAATCTCTATAATGTTTTATTTGATAATAGCTCTACTAATTTACATTTACACCAAGAGTGTATAAAGGCTTTGTTTTCTCTACATCCTCACCAGCATCTGTGGTTTCTTGTCTTTTGATGATAGTCATTGTAACTGGTGGGAAATGATGACTTGTGGCTTTGATTTTCATTTCTCTGACGATTATTGAAACTGAACTTTTTTTTATGTATTTGTTGGCCATTTGTATGTTTAGTTCTTTAGTCCATTAAACACATTTTTATTGAGTATCAATGTGCCACTGTCATAGGCTTTGGAGACACAATAGTGAACAAGAAAGACAAGGTTATTGATTTCATGACACTTATATTCTAGATATGGAAAATAAACACTGAACTAAAAATTTTAAATACTTATTTTGTAAGCACTTCTGATGAAAATAAGGTTCTAGGAACAGTAGCCAGAAGCTGTTCTGAATAATCTGGAACCGTATCTTAAGGAGATGAAGCACCTGACATTTAAAGACCATTCAGAGTGTATCTGTGGCTATGATGGTAGAGTGATATAAAAGAGAAAACAGTTAACATTAAGGTTTTAAAGAAGAAAGAAACTTCATGTGTTTGAGGAACAGAAAGAGTACACATACAGCTGGAGAGTAATGAGAGAAACTGAGATAAGTAGTGAGGGTGCAGAAGCCAGGTCACCCTGGTCTAAGGACAAGAGCTGGGACTTGTGTTCTAAGTGTAATAGAAAGGCACCAAAGGATTTGAAGTGTGAGAGGTGGACACCATGCATGTTATACCATAGAGGAAAAAAGTAAAAATACAAAACTTAATGTTCACTGGGCAGAGTAAGCAGTCAAGGTTTTTGATTAGAGATAAGAAAATTAGATAAGTTAATGCAAAGTTTATTTTTATAGTTGAGCAACTGTAAGATGGTGAATTTGAGAGAGTTAAAATCCTGGGATGAGTAAACCCGAGACAGAAATTAGAGTTCTATTGTGAACATATTAAGATTAAGGTGTGTGTATGTGGTTTATTTCCCCTAGATATCCAAGTGCATATGACAAGTAGGCAGCTGGTATACATCAGTAAAACTCAGAGAAAAGGATAGGGCAATATTTATAAATTAGGAAGTCCATGGGGTAGAGACAGGTAGATCCACAGATCTGGATAAGATTATCTTAGAAGAAACAGTGGTTAAAGAAGAGAAATAGCTTATAATTCTGTCCCTGGGACCTGTAAAGTTGAGAAGTGACTGAGAGGCGAGGTAGAAGAAAAGCCAACAGAATACATTAAATCTAAGAAAAATAAGCATTCAGAAAGAAGTTCTTTATTTAAGTAAAAATTTCTCTTCTTTTATATGTTGTATTAAAATGTGAAAGACAGATAATAAATGATAAATATTTATCATAATATTTATCATAAATATTTATCACCACTTCTCCCACATCAAATTAGAAATGCTAAGAACAGAGAATGTCTTTTCCTTTGGGAGGGGAAAAAACCTTCAGAAGTAAAGCAGTTACCAAGGAGCTAGAGTGCTGGGAGTCATGGGAACAGTGGCTACAATTAAATAAGTTGGTCAGAACAAGAAGGGGTCAACTTTGTCAAAGACTGAAGAAAAAGTAAAAGGAAAACATTAGATAAGTAAATGCAAAGTTTATTTTATAGTATATTTTTATAGCTCTTAGACTTCTGAATCTGAGACAATTCATGACTGGCAGGAACAGTTTGAGAGCATGGTACAGATGACATGTGTTGGGCAGAAGTTTCAAAATAAAAAAAAAATGCTGTTGTGGACCAATATTTTCTATGTTATTATTGAAAGGTAATAAAGTATAAAAATATTGTTAGAGAAGGATATAAAGCAAAAGTAATCCTTTCTAAAGGATTAGGAGGCACTAAAGAAGCTGAATAGACCTGATGTAAATATTCTGGGGAGCGGGGGGTGGTAAAGAAATTGATGATGCAGAAGGAAGGAAAGAGTGGGAGGAATCAACTTGTTGGGAAAATAAGGACAAGTGATGTCTAATGGCAAGGAAAGAGACTACTTTGGAGAAGAGCTGACACAAACCATCCACAAAGTTTTGGGAACAGGATGGAAAAGAGAATGTGATAGATTCAGGTTGGTTGGTAAGTATACTAGCCTTGGGGAAGGTGGATGAGTTCAACTTGTTTATTTATACTGACTCCATGTCCCATGAATGGGAACCTTTGGTTTAATTTTGAAAGCAATTTTCTGTCTGCTCATTAGATGTCAGTGATTTTCCTTTAGCTTCAAACTTGAGGAAAAAAAATTAGAGCATGAAACCAAGTATGAAAAAATTACCACCTTTATTCATTTGGGTAGTGAGATGTCAGTGAAATTATAAGAATATGCAATTAGATATTTGTATTTAGAGCTCAAAGAGGATCCTAGGTAAAGATGAAAAATTCATCATCAGTGGTTAAAGTTTCAGATTTGAATCAGTTCACCTAGGAGGAGAATATAACATTTTTCGGGGGAGTATCCAGGATTGAACTCAAGAGCACTCCACCACTGAGCCACATCCCCAGCCCTATTTTATTTATTTATTTATTTATTTATTTATTTATTTATTTATTTATTTATTTATTTATTTTAGAGACAGGGTCTCACTGAGTTGCTTAGTGCCTCACTTTTGCTGAGGCTGACTTTGAATTCTCAAAGCCTCCTGAGCCACTGGGATTACAGGTGTGTGCCACTAAGCCTGGCTAAGAATATACCATTTTTTAAAAAGTGGACAGCTGAAAAGGAAACTTTAAAAAAAATTGGTATTTTAAGAGCAAGCAGAAATTGAAATTTGTAACAAGTAACCAGAATACTAAAATATCAGAATCTACCATACTATGACATAGGTTTAAATATGTCACATATATATCTCTTTATTAGCAAGAATTATCTAAGATAATAAGTGATAAGGATGTGGCAATAGGAATACCATTAGTAACAGTATTGATCAGCTTTCTGTTATGGCAACAAATATCTGAGATAGTCAACTTATAAGAAAAAAGGTTTCTTTGGTCTCACAGCTTTGGGGGTTTCAGTGCATGACTGATTGATCTTGTTGCTTTGGAGCTGTATTTTGGCATTGTTTTGGCACATAAGGGCAGGAAAACATATGAACAAATTTACCTTATGTTCAGGATGAAAAATGAGAGAGGAAGAAACCAGGGTCTCACATTCTTCTTTGAGAGGATAGGCCCAATAGCCTAAAACCTTCTACAGACCCCTATCCCAACCCCCACTAAAGTTTCCACCACTTCCCAAAAGTGCTATGGACTGGAGACCAAATCTTTAGCAATAGGTCCTTAAGGGATATTTATAATTCAAACTACAGAAGTAATCTTTTTTTTTTTTTTTGTAGTTGTAGATGGACACAATGCCTTTATTTAATTGTTTATTTTTATGTGGTGCTGAGGTTCTAACCCAGTGCCTTACTTATGCTAGGCAAGCTCTCTGCCACTGAACTACAGCCCCAGCCCCAGCCCTGTCCCAGCAGTAATCTTAACAGGGAAATTTTGGTGAAATAGATCTGAAGCTGGGTTCTAATAGAGTCAGTTGACAAGAAGAGAAAAATATAGTTAATGTTGAGATCAGTATGATTCAAGAATCTTGATTATAACAAGGTAGAGAGGAAAATAAGAATAACTAGAGGAAGAGGACATTTTGTTGTGCAGGGTGTATTTATATTTAATGGTAAAAATAATTAAACATGCTTATTTGCTAAGAAGAATGTAGCAAGCAAAAGTTTACAGACATAGGAAAGAGTAGTTACTGAACCAAATAATTTAAAGGATAAAAAAGCATGGAGGCCATAGCCAAAGGTGGCAAAAGGAGTCAGAAAGTGAAAGTATTTTAGGTTGTTAGATATTGGCAGAAGAAACAGGAAAATCTCAGCTGAAACTCCGTTTTCTTAATCAAATTGGAAGCAGTGATAAGCAGAATAGATTGATTGAAGGAAAATGAAATCAAATCAGATCCTCTTTCCTAAGTGGTTTATCCAAAACTGGCCAAAACCTAGGGTAAAATAAAACAAAGAAATTAACATGTCAATCTATGAAATGAGGCACTAAGTAGAAAGATATCCCCTCAAAATTAAGGGGGTTTCAAGAAGAAAATTCTCATTCCATGGCTAAAATTTATTTTTCCAGTCCTGATCCTCCATGAAGAGATCAGTGCCAAAGAGTCTCTGAGATGAATTCAGATTTTTTTTTCATAAAACATGTGCAGACGGTACAATTCATAAGATTGAGTAAAGACTTATAAGAACAAATGGCTCATGTCTATATAAGTTATTCCTAAAATAAGATAAATCATGAGAAACACAAGTTCCCTCATTAAAATCGTGAAATTAGAGACCCTTTCTGATATGGTCCTAAGAGGGTTGATTTAGATAATGCCAAAGACAAAATATATGAAATATAGACATTTGATATAAAACTCTTGTTGTTGACAAGTTGAGGAAAAGTGAACTTTATGACCAGGTTTTTCCAGAGATTTGGTCACTGAGAGAAAGGTTAAATATATGATATTGGTCAAAAGAAAATTCTGTGTGGAATATTGATAATATATTGATAATATTGCTTTCAAATATACCAACTGCAAACTTTATCAGTGACTTGGATGCCATCATACATAGCATGTTTATGATGGGAAGAGAAAGTTAACAAAAATAAGTGTGAATGTGTGTGAGAAAGAAATGAGAAGAAAGAGGGAGGGAAAAAGAGAAAAAGAGAAGGGAAAGGGACAAAATAAAGGTGTTCATAAATAGAGATAGATATAAATATGCTCACTTATGTTCAGACCTCACATCTACTGGTCCTAATGGTAATTATCATAATTTTTATCTGAATCACACCACCACCTTAATGGTTTTCCTATTTCCACTTTTATGTTTCCTGACTTAGAGTAAAGTAAACTCAGAAGGTAAACAGAAATAGGAAGGTAGCATAAAAAGAAATAACAATAGTGTAGAATCAGGTACAGATGCTGCTGTTAGCAGCTGATAAATGTGAGCTTGAACTGTGACTTGGTCAGTTTACTCAAGGCTTATGTGCCTCATTTTTCTTCTCTGAATAAAGAATATATCTATCATAGATATCTCAACTGAAGATTCAATGAGATTATGTACATCACATGCTCCCGTAACTAGTTCCTATTAAATTGTTTCAATGCATGCATGAGAAAAACTTGTGGCAAATGATCAGCTTCAGAGACAGGGGAGAGAGAGAGTGGAAAGAACAAGAGAATTATTTTCAAAAGTTCTTTTATTATTTGAATACTTACTGTTTCAAAATATATATTTCTAATTTTAGTTTACATAACTATAATGACCTAAAAAATAATAGATCACAGAATGAATATTTGGGTTCAATGTTAAAAAAAATTGTCTGACAAATGGAACTGTGTGACTATATATGCTGCATTCAGTATGTATATTATATATGTTTATATATATTCATACATATGTAGGAGTATGATAAGATCCTAGGTATTGAAGGGATTTCAGCAGAAGATGGGAGAAAACAGTAGAACTATTTTGTGACAGGTCAAGATGATTGTGAGAATCTCTCCTATAATTTGATATTTCTTTTACTCTACACCTATAAAAAATTTCCCTCTCATTTGGAGAAATTCATATTATAGCTAGAAATTTTAATTACACATTGATTTAAAAATAGTTATGATATCATCTTGCTTCTAAAATAAAATGCTTTATCACAGGTACATTATATATTTAGATGAAGGAATTTTAATGAATTGAAATATTTTATCATTTACTAACCAAATACACACATTTACACACACACACACACACACACACACACACATTAAAGGATTCGTATTAACATACTTGATACATACATATCTCATTCTGGAAAGATTATCATATTGTTAATAAAGTAATAAATAGCTCTTCAGCCCTGTTTTGTTTTTGGAAAATGTTACAATAGGACATTATCCATATATAGTCCAAATTCAGAAAGAACATATGAACTCAGAGCTCTATTTTTAAAGGTTGTCAACATATTTAGAAGAGAAAAGAAAGAAATATCTACTTCTTTCTTTGTTTATTTTTTTTTTTTTATTGCTGGTCTGAAAAGAAAAAAACTCAGTGCTGTGCTTGGCATTTCTGCTTGCTGATCCATAAAAGGAAACTGTGTTGGATTTTTTTTTCAGACTAAAGAATAGCAAATCTATAGTTGTTTTTCCTCCCTGTTTACCTCTCTTTTATGACAAGAATGAGGATAATGACTGAAATATATGCAATACTTAAATGTTGTCAGATATTCATCATATTTATATTCTTTACCGACTCCACTGTCCATAGTGATTTAAAACTACATTAAAGTCAAACCTGGGAGGACATCGTATAAACAGCTCTTGTTTAAAGGGCATTGTGAAGGAGAGCCTTTAATCTGATTGATGAAATAAATGGAAAGTAATCTATCCTCTATTCAACAGCTTGTTGATGATATGAAAGAATTCCTACTCAAGCAAGCAAGGCTTTAAAGAGAAAGACCTCTTTCATCCTGTCAGCCTCTCATTTTTAGAAAAAAGTTAAGTTTTTCATCATGGTTCAGGGGAGTCCTTGTAAAACGTTCATTGAAAATTTAAGAGCAATTACAGTGTCAGACAGCTAGAAAAATTGCTTTTACTGAGTGAGAGTTCTCTGACAGATGCATTGTGGGAGAATTGATTCTTTCTAAGGGATAAGTGAATTGTCATTGTTAGGCTCTTCTCATGACATCTAGCTAGATGTCATCTGCTTTGTAACAGAAGATTTGAATCAGACAACTGTACTCAACACTAGACAGTGTCTAGATTAGTTCTGCAAAGAAATAAGGCTTTGCTCTGCATGGCATCAACTGAGCTTTTAAAGATCACAGATGAGCAAGGGTTTTTAAAAAAAGTTAGAAAAATCAAAAACAAAGCTTTATAACCACTTCAGAAAGCCTGGATGTTTAACCTGTAAGGAAGTCTGTCAAATCCTTGTGGAAACCATATAGAGAAAAGATCAATAGGATACCTACTGGCTCCATTAGTTTGATGTAAAAGGGGAGAGGGAAGCTGCTCTTCCACAAGAGAAACTACATTATTCCAGGGATTATGCGGGATCAGTTCACTTTGCAGAGAAGAAGAAGAGAAAATGAATGAAGATTCTTGGTGGGCCAAGACTGGAGAGAAAGGGCTTGTCAGGTAAAATAATTGGTGATAAGAAAGTGGCTTATTGACTGGGAGGTGTCTCTAATTAGCTGTTCATTTGCATAGGGGAAGGTGCCAGTTCTAATCCAGAGTGAAGCACAGGAGAGGAGAGAGATACAGAAAAACTGCTGTCACTCAAATCTGCTGCAAGCTCAGTCTAACAGAATTAGTGAATTTAGTACTACTGTGTTATTTACATTTTTAGACTTTTAGAGTGAATGGATATACGTGCTGTGGAAAAAAAATATTCATTTTAATCAATAAAAAACTCTCCATATCTTTTAAATCTTCACAACCTTATTTGCAAGTTAACCCTTGAATTAATGCTAAAATATTTAACTAAATGCACACAGATAAAAATAGTTAATATGACCTTATGTTATAAAAGGAAAAAAATTAAAACGTTTCAATATTTTAGAAATATTATTTCCAAAGTAAATTTATTTTTATTATTTTATTAATTTATACTTATTGTTTTATACTAAATTTATTTTAAAGCGATCTTCTAAGCAAATTTCACAAAATCAGCTTTTAAACATTTTATTTAAACTTAGTCCAATATGGGCAATACTGTTGGTATCTGTTTATCTGTTATCCGTGCAATAGCTCAAAAATACTTTTATGTTTGAACAAGTGTGTTTCTAGTTCCAGTAATAGACATGCATTTAAAGTCCTATAACAGTAAGAAAATATTTTTTTAAATATCTCAGCTTTAGCAGAATAAGCAATAGATTAACTGCTTCTTGTTAACCTATTTATCTATTTTTAATACTATTAAAACATTATTAAGATTTTTAGAAAAACATACTTTCAGCAAAATCTTTGCAATAAAGCTATGTGTTTCCCAAACAGTGGTTTTAGTTTCTATTCCTGTTTTGAGCATTCTTGCCATTTATATTTCCCTGGAGCCCTTTATCAATGTTTATATGAGTCTTCAAGTAAATTGATAATGATTCAAAAGGGCAAATTCAAATTCTGCTAGGGGAGTGCAGTTAAAATTAAACAACACACAAATCTAACTAGTTTCATTTCTGCTATTCTCCTTTTAATATCCCTACACATTTGTTTCACTCAGGTTGGCAAAGTGAGCTTAAGTAGTTTACTAACACCTGAATTATTTCATGTGCCTCTGCCCTAAACAACAATACATTACATGGTGAATGCACGTGTGAACAGTGTTATCTAGTTAATAGTGTTACAATTCAGAATGTTTGGAATGATCAATAACACAATATACATTAGATTTAAAAGAACTTGTTTGATTGCATAGAAATTTATAAGTATAAATCTGACAGTGAAGATAACACAGTTAAACTAAATACCACAAACACAAAAATGTTACATTCATCAGTATTTAAAAACTAATAGGCAGAGAAAATTATTTGTTCAGCTTTCATAGAGATTATTCCTATGGAGCACTTACATTTAAAAAAATCATTTACAGCTAACAAATGGAAGGAACAAATTTAATATAATATTTTACAGTATATTACAAGATAAACCAAATTCAAAATGCATAAAAAGAATCATAGAATTCTCATACATAAAATTTGTTTTAACTTGTTAGAAAACATATTCAAATATCCTAGGTTTCAAATAAAGGCATTTGAAAAAGAATTAGACATCTTTGCTCATGTGATCTGGGCACTCCTTGATTCAACAGTATGAAATATGGAGCAAACACAACAAATGTAGATGCAAGCATGGATGCACAGGCAATGACTGAAGGCTAATCATGTGACAGCAATTGAAATCTACTTTACCAATAATCATGGTAATACATAGGAAATATGTTAATGATCATGCATTGTTAAACGTCATCATGCTGTTTTGAGTTGAAAATAGATTTCACTTCCATCTTACCCAAGATTAATTATTGCTGTTGATAACTATCAACAATTAAAGAATAGTATTAAAGAAAAGTATGCACTTCCACATAATTAAACCAATGCAATTATTGAGTCTTGGACCCTTTTTGACCAAAAACCCAAAAGATTTGTTTAGAAAAATGAATAATGATATTTTGATAACCACTTTAAAATGTTTAGAAAAATGAGAAAATTGTTCACTTTTTAATTTGTCAACTTGAAAACACAAAAAGAATCAGTAGGCATCAGTTTAGGATGCCTTCCTGTATATATCAATGCCCTACCTTGTAATAGCTGCCACAGAGATCAGCTGTGCTGCACCTTACTCTGTGTGGTTATTGAAAACTCCCTGTATTATATTAGGAAGAATTTTATGCAATTTCAAGGGACATGTCAAATAAACCAAAATCTTTCAAAGTTATTGTAATATTGTGAATTATGAAGAAATAAAGTACATGCCATGTAGGATTGATGGTGAGAATGAATGGTTTTCCTCCAGAATTCAGCTGTCCCAGTTGAACACGAAGCAAGTAGTGTGTATCTGTTTGTTCAACTTTGCCATCTGTGTCACATTATGAAAGTCTATTATCTAGTGTCACATTATGAAAGTCTCAGTAGAGCAGGCTTTTTTCTTCCCAATATGTGTAGAAGAATTACTTTAATCTTTTCTTCTTATGAGAAAAGATAAATATTATCAGCTGTATATACCTGATGAAACACTTATCTATTTTGATAATGAATGAATCCATTTTAAAAACATGTTATACTATCCATCTTTAGTGGTTCAATAATGGATGACAGTGTGATTATGTCTCTGTGAGATAAGTAAAATGTGTGTATTCTTAGATCATCTGGCTTTTAAAATACCAGCCATGTAAAACTGTGGCAAATTAGTCATTTTTCTTAATGCTGACTTTAAATTTGGTAGCTCTTTCTTTCTTATTGAATGAGGGTAGAGTATGTAATAGTTAATGATTCTAAATGGTTAAATCACATTGAAGTGGAATATACTAATGATTTGTCATTATTTTGTATAATTGTTTTGCAAAATATATAACAAAACATTTCTCTGAGAAGGGTTGGTGTACATATGGAGAAAAAAAATATACAGTCAACTCTGTTTCCTCATCTGTGAATTAAGTGTTAAGAATGGAAGGCACAAGGAGGTCCTGAGAGAACCACTTGTGCTGAAGGTTTTAATGAGCAATGAATTAAAACTATCAACTTCCACAGTAAGTGCAGCTAAAAGTGTGTACCAGCACAGCCCTGACCTTGGGTAGAGGCATGAGTGATACCAAGGTTTAAAATTTGAAGAACTGTTTGTTCTTAATGTTAGAAAAATTTAAATGTTATTTCACATTCCTTTATTTTACTGCGTTTAAATGTGTCTAGAAACTTATTTTGTATGTTAAAAGTAATAAAGTCCTGAAAACCATTTTTCTAACATACTCTTCCCTTGTTCCATCATTTTAGCACTGTCCTGTCCAAAATCTTAAAAGTTCTTTCCAAAGTCCATGAAGATATGTTCCCCCTTCCAAGCACATAGCCCTGTACTTGAAATTCAAAAAGTCCCAATCACTAGAAAGCAGTATACTAATATTCTAGAATAGAGTTCAATTAGAGGATACAAGAGGTAAAATTGTCAGACTTAAAATTATACTGAGAACCAGACATCACGATTTCAACAAGTTTTAATTAATATATTTTTTAAAAAATTTTCCTTTGTCTCATGTATTTCACTAAAAATGTAACATTCTATGGTCACACCAAGATGTGATATACAACTCCACACCTACTGACAGAGTTGCACTCACATAGTTCAACTGAAAGCAGAGACTGAGGCAAAATATGCCCACATTGTCAATTTGTCTTTAATATATTTTGGAAATGATAATATGTTTTTGCTTATTTCATTTATAATTTAAATTTATTTGCTTGTAATAAATTTTAAATTAGGGGAGGGAGAGAAGAATTTAATGCATTTTAAAACTTACTAAATCTCTCTCTCAAGCTACTTAGGCTGAGCACAAATATTCACTTCAATGTTTTGTTTAGTTTTGTTTGTTTTTAAATAAAATGTTGTATTTCTTCCCTGTGAATTGGTCAGTTATTTTAGTTTTAATTTGTCAGTAGATAGCAGAATGATTAGAGAAAGAAAAGTTGAGCATTCTTTACTTGAGCAGTTTTGTTATCATCTTGTGTTGTAATGACATACCACCATGGGGATTTACTTTCCCAAAGTGATTAAAGAAATGGAGAGATAGAGGAAGGAACTGGTTACACTGTTGATAACAGGATATCTCTGTGGGTTATATTTAAAGTTGTGATGACACTAACTTTTTCCCTTAAAAACATATTGTTAATTGTGACATGTCTTATAGACTGAAGATTTACAAACAATGTGAAATACCAAGAATTTTGAATTGAGCTTTTTCATGAAAGTTAGTCTTTAGTTAGATCTGGATATGGTTTCAAATTATGCATTTTATAATATTAGAGAATATCAAATAAGTTTTGATGCTCATTAAGAAAAGTTTAGGTTATATAAAATTTCTCAAAGCCATATCTCTAGTTGGATAATATTTCTATGAAATTTAAGTTGGAAAATGCTATTCTATTTTATTAGTAGATGACAAAATCTATATCTTGCAAGAGATAAGTAAGGCACACATGAAATAATTTGGGGGAAAAATATAAAACATGAGATCACAGTGCAGATACTTCTAACCTTAGAATACAAAAAGCACAAAAGTTTTTCCAAGGACTAGATCTTACTATAGAAAACATTCTTGAAGTCAGTTTTAAAAGATCTTATAGGGATAGTTTAATTTCTGTATTTCATGAATATCAAGAATTCCCATAACTGCTAGTTTTCCTCTTCTAGTTCTCATTATTAATCACTTAGCACCATTTACTTTAAAATATTCTCTTTGCTCCCTCCCCATCGTAGAAAACTTCTGAAGATACCACATATTATAAGCAAATAAATAATCAAGGTCTAAAACAATTAGTGAAGTTCATAAATCTCTAAATCTCTAAGAAAATAGAAATAACTGTGTCCTTGAATGCTTACTAAGGTGTTTAGAAAAAGTGGGACTTGAGTCAAGCCATTCATTACACAAAAGCTGTGTCAGGATCAGGAGCAGGCATGAGGAAGTATCCTGCAGAGATAGTGACTATATAAATGAAAATGATGTTACCACACTGTGATTTTTAGGAGTTAATTTTTAATATTTGCTCATTGAAAGGTTGATGAAAACCTAAGCTAAATATGAACAAGAAATTGTCTATACTGCCTCCCCTTCCCTGACCTCCTGTGTATCCAACACTGGTGCTTCTTCATGTTTTGCTTTATCTAAGGAGAGACTACTTGGTTCTTACTACCCCGATTCTTACACCAGGACATCACACATCCAATAGAAGGGATCTCAAAGTCTGTGGGTACCTCTGTCTAAACTTCAGTTATTATTTTTCCAAAAGTCTTACCTTTTTCTGTCCCCAAAATTATGCAAAGGAGCCTAACAATGTATGTCTGGCACCATTTTTAAGAAGAGATTTATAGAGTGTGAGGCTCTGTGAAGTAGAACGCCATCTGGGCTGAAACTCACCTCCAAGAATTTTCCTCATTAGTAAGAAGAGAGATTTCTCTATTTACTTACCTTGTCACACTTTCATATGGCCCCAACCATCCATTAGTAGCTTCACATTCTGTTGATGAACTAGTTCAGGCTTACCTATATAGTGTTTTACTATCATATCATTGCTCTGTAAACCATTGGCAATTAAATTGTATTCAAATGTACTATATGAATGAAAGTGGCAAATAATTTCCTTGTACTTAATCAACTTAATTAATTAAAACTTGAATTGCTTTGTCCTTAAATCCCCGAATTTCCTCATTTCTCTATTCTCCTACCTTTCATTTACTACACACACTGCGCGCGAACACACACACACACATACACACACACACACACACACACACACACATACACACACACCTTACTGTCTAACCTAGAGAACCCTCAGGTTTCCAGAATAAGTCTTTCATGAGAAAAGCCTAAGAAGAGTCTTAAAGAGTAAGGTAGTCCTAATATCCTCAATTATTACAAATGCATTTCAGAAGTGATGAAAAGACAGGGGCTAGATTTCATAAACAGTCATCTTTACTTTTATGGAATCATAGGTGGTGCAAAGGCTACACAGCAGACAGAAGTTCAAGAAGGGGAAAAGTAGCCAATTGGTAGGGTAAGTGCTAGAGATGAGAAACAGTAGTGGTAGCTCTTACCACAATAGAAATGATTTACAACAGTGTTGGTGGCAGCAGCAACCACTGTTTCTTATCCCAACCGGTGCCAGGCAGCAAATTACAGACACTCTGACAATAGAAAGTGTTAAAAAGATAAAAGATAAAGCAGCTTGGCACTTGCCTAGATAACAGGATGCTTGGCAGAAGCAGCCAACTGCAACCTGATACAGATTCCCTGAAGAGCTTCAGTGTGTTGTCTATAGGCATACCAATCACTGGAATCCAGGAGCCTTGGGATCCACCAGCCTGCAGTGAAAGACAGCGCAGTGCTTAGTAACACAAACTTGGGCTTGGAAATTGGCTAAGGTTACTTAGCTAGCTTTGTAACTTTAGGCCAAGCTCTGAAACCTCAGTCTCCCCATCTGTAAATTATAAATAACAGTATCTGAATCCTAAGGTTATTATAAATAGTAAATAAAGCTATGTATGTGTATTATGTAACAAAAAGCAGTAAGCACTCAGAATATAGTCAATGTTGTACTATTTAGCTCTAGGTTCCTGTCATTTATTAAAATTAATGATTTTTATTACAAAAAATTCTTTGGGAAATACAACAATAATTGCTATTTAGTGAGTATATTAGTTTAAACTAAAATTTAACATGTACAATAAAAATTTAGGCAAAACTTTCAGAACTTCATTTATTCCCTCAGCATCTGGGAGTCGATATTTAATCTGGGTATTCAGGTGATTATTGAAGATTGTCTGTTAATATTTGTAATGTATTTTTGTCATTTGGTGTGAAAAGTCCTAAATTTGCACTCTTTCACATATTCATGGTTAACAAGCAAATATAATGAATTGGAGTGACTGGGGGCATATAAAATGATACTATAAATGACTATTAACTGTTGTCATCTGAAAATATTTTTAAAGGTTATTTTTGCTCATCTGTCATTCTTCCTGCCCACCAATCATTAGTGTTGTTCAGTGCATTTACCTCTAAAATTCAGCTCAGTAAAACTCCAAAGCACATAGCCCCTACACAATATTATGACTATTCACAATCAGTTATAGATTAGAAAATCAAAAGCACCAAACTTGTTTGAATTGTTGGTAAAATATTAGATCATAAGATCTAAAGCACATTGATATGAGGGGCATTATTTATGCAGCTACACAAAATTTAGTTTGTAGAATACAGACATTTATTTGGCTTTGCAAGATACATTTCTTTCCTTACCTATAACATCTTAGCTGTGTTGCAGGTAGGCAAGTATACCAGATGAAAGACCCCAATGAAGCAAATTGTATCTACTTGCTTAGGTTTAATTTGAAAAATTGCTTGCTTGAATAACATTTCACTGTGTGTTTCTAATAGCAATCTTTTTTTTTTTACTATTATATTTGTAGAAAAGGACAAACAATTTTGTAAACTGTTTGATGCTCATAGATATGCTTTCCAGAGTGTGTTTTGGGGGAAAAAATTGGCAAAAATTCACAGCATGTGGAGATCATCCAGGCAGTTTGGAGATTTATGTTTATGTGATTCCTCATAATAGGTCAGTTGACGGTGTCAACATAGGATGGAACAAAAAATAAATCTTTAAAACTATGCCTATAAAGCACACATGGATGATATAATATTCTGCTGAGCTTTTAGGTTTTACGTCTGCTGCTTAGAAAGTCCCTTAACCTTGGGATTTGGCAGTCAGTATGAATAAGTTTGTATAATATCCATATTGAGTCATAACAACTGATCCGGAGTGGGTGAAGCAAGTCAGGGTCTTCAGCTTTCTCAGATACGTGCCTTGCATCCTGAGTAATAGTACAAATTTGCTTTTTCTAATACACCCAACTCTTCATGTCATTCTCCCTCTTAATATGGAGATGAAACATGGCAGAGAATTTCCTTCACTATCAGGCCACCATTATCCTCTAGCTCCATCTCTCACCGTAACCACACCTTACACATATCAGACCACCCTTTACTCTGGCCACATCTAAGTGCTTGGAGTCCCCCAAACACACAGATAGCCTCAAGACTCAGCATTTTTTTAGAATAGAGTTTCCTCAAAGAATTTCCTGCCTCAGTTTCTTTTCATCCTAACCCTGTCGTGCTCTGCTCTAGCTATTTCCTTTCTATCTTTAAATTTTTATCTTGTATGTCATATTCTCTAGAAAAGTTTCCTAGCTTATTCCCAATCCTTATTTGGATGAAATGATCCTCCATTTTTTTCTCATTATTTGTTCTCATGCTTACCTTCATGGTGACACTCAGAATGATATAAAGCTCTGTATTGCTTTATACTAGCCCTTTCCCTATTGAACTATAAGTGATCTGCAGTTAAGAACAAGATTTTTGTCATGTTTACATTCCTAAAAGAATGTGCTATATAGTAAATATTCAATAAACTTCTTTGATCAAGTAAACCAAGAAGAAAATGGCTCCTATTAAATGTAATTGAAGACAAAGCATAATTAAATATTTTTATTTATTATTGCTACCTACCACCATCACATTTTCTGAAACAAATTCACATGAAAATTATTGTCTATTTTTAATATTTTATTTCAAAAGGCTAATAGCCCTTTTCTAAGTTCTTGATAGGAGTCTCTCTCTCCCTCTCTCTCTCTTCCTCCCCCCCCTCTCTTTCACACACACACCAAAAAAAAAAAAAAATACTCTATCTCCCTCTTAACATATTCTCATTTAATAGACAATAAGGCATTCCAAAGAGAGTTTTCCCTTGTCTCTACAGTGAGTTAGATGGTCATAAGTCTGGGATAACATAAATAATGTCTACAGAAGAATGCATAGCCAAAATAGGAAATGAAGAATGGAAAATATATTAACATTATGGTCAAATATAGGGTTAAATAAAGTGATAAATAATTTAGATAGTTGCACAAATGTGTATTTCCCTCTTTCTATTTTTTTCCTAGTAAAAGAAAGTGACCTATTAATAGAAACACAGCCTTTAAATATAAAACTGTATTGAATTTTAAATGACAAAAAAAGAAATTTAGGTGATTTTTGTACTTTGGAACAATTTTAGTGCTTATGCAGGAACTTAGGGTACATTTGTTTTCAGATTTTTTTTTAATTTCGATGAAAAAAAATGACACATATCTTGAACTACAGAAATGAATCCTCAGGATTCATAGAGAAATTCTGTACTGGATTTTCTATTGATAAAAAAAATGACAGTGGAACGCATTACAATTTTTATTACACATATATACCATAATTTTTCATATCTCTGAATAAAAAGTATGTTGTCACCCAATTAATGTCTTTATACATGTACTTTGGATAATGATGTCTATCACATTCCACCATCCTTGCTAATCCCCTGATCCCTCCCTTTCCCTCTATCCCTCTTCCCTTTCTAGAATTCATCTATTCCTCCCATGCTCCCCCTCCCTACTCCACTATGAGTCAGCCTCCTTATATCAGAGAAAACATTCGGTATTCTTAGCGGGGGGATTGGCTACCTTCAATTAGCATTATCTTCTCCAACGCCATCCATTTACCTGAAAATGCCATGATTTTATTCTCTTTTATTGCTGAGTAAAATTCCATTTTGTATATGTGCCACATTTTTTTATCCATTCATCCACTGAAGGACATCTAGGTTGGTTCCACAGTTTAGCTATTGTGAATTGTGCTGCTATAAACATTGATGTGGCTGTGTCCCTGTAGTATGCTGTTTTTAAGTCCTTTGGGTATAGTCTGAGGAGAAGAATAGCTCGGTCAAATGGTTGTCCCATTCCCAGATTTCCAAGAAATCTCCATACTGCTTTCCATATTGGCTTCACCAATTTCAGTCCCACCAGCAATGTATGAGTGTACCTTTTCCCCCATATCCTCGCCAACACTTATTGTTCTTTGTCTTCCTAATAGCTGCAATTCTAACTGGAGTGAGATGATATCTTAGAGTAGTTTTGATTTGCATTTATCTAGGTGTCAAAAACATGCATTGGAGAAAAGATAGCATCTTCAACAAATGGTGCTGGGAAAACTGGAAATCCATATGCAACAAAATGAATCTCTCACCATGCACAAAATTTAACTCAAAATGGATCAAGGACCTAGAAATTAAACCAGAGACTCTGCATCTAATAGAAGAAAAAGTAGACCCTAATCTTCATCATGTGAGATTAGACCCTATCTTCCTTAATAAGACTCCTATACCATAAGAATTAAAACCAAGAATCAATACATGGTATGAAATCTAACTAAAAAGTTTCTTCTAAGCAAAAGAAACAATCTGTAAGGTGAACAGAGAGCCTACATCCTGGGAGCAAATTTTTATCCCTCACATATCAGAGCTCTAATCTCTAGGGTATATAAAGAACTCAAAAAGCTAAGCATAAAAAAAATCAAATAACCCAATCAACAAATGGGCCAAGGACCTGAACAGACACTTCTCAGAAGAGGATAT